>NC_044925.1:5373150-5458638 GCF_003576645.1 Ipomoea triloba | reverse complement strand
AAATATATATATATATATATATATATATATATATATATATATATATATATATATATATATATATATATATATATATATATAGGCTAATGTTTAAGTACATTCACATGTTCCCGTGAGTTTCATGAGACCTTTTGTAAATGCACACAAGCTACTACACATAAAGTAGGTTGTGCATGTACATTCATGTTGGGCGACTTGCAAACAATCTAGTCTGTGTGAATTCGTATAGTAGCTTGTATGCATTTATAAAGATATCTCACAGGACTCACAAAAAGATGTGATCTCATTTGATTATTACTATATATATATATATATATATTAATATATATGTGTGTGTGTGCAATTTTATTTTATTAATTATTTATTATAAATTTATACATACTGAAATATATATATATGGATCACACTTGTGTGAGACCGTCTCACGGATCCTTATTTGTGAGACGGGTCGGGTCGGGTCAACGCACCATGCAAATGTCATACTTATATGTTCAAATATAACACTAATCAAAAATACAATTTTTGTTACTTATAAGAGAAAAAGTAATACATTTTTCATAATAAGTAATGTTGACAAGTGCCTCTCACTTATAAGGACAAATATAATACTTTTGAGGAAAAATGTAATACTTTTAAATCGAAATGTAAAAGTATTGTATTTTCCCTTAAAAGTATTACATTTACCCTAATAAGTAACAAAAATTTTATTCCTGATTAGTATTACATTTAAGCATATAAGTATGACATTTGTGTATATAAGTGTTACATTTGCATATTGACCCGACCCGTCTCATGGTGAGACGGTCTCACGCAAGTTTTTGCCTATATATATATATATATATATATATATATATATATATATATATATATATATATATATATATATATATATATATATATATATATATATATATATATATATATATATATATATATATATATATATNTATATATATATATATATATATATATACATTGTTTTTTATTACCCCCACCGAGAACAACTGGTGATTTGAACTCTTGAGTTTTAAGATGGGAAAACGAAGTCAGAGTTATACAACAACAATGGGCGTATCAGATACTCCGTTTTCTAAATGTCAATGAAGGGCTAAAGTTTTTACATTTCTGATTTCTAATCACATTATGATTTCTAAAATACTTTGATTTCAATGGTTGAATAGGTTTTATATATGCGAAAGTAGTATTGTGTAGTCGAAGCATGTATTTAGTCAGATTTAAAAATCTAAATTAACACTTACATTACACATTTAAATTATATTATATACAATGATGATGATCAGGGCCCTAGACACAAAAGAGTATGTACACTGACCTAAGAAATAAATTAAGGGACACCACTAACTCACTAAGCTAGTTATATTGTCCTGAATCAAGTGATGATATGTCCAAAGGAGCTCAAGTCTTTTTTACATGGTTTTGATCCTTTTTTTTTTTTTTTTTTACTGTAAAGTGTGTGGCCTTGGTTACTCTCTCCCTTCTTGATTGTACGTGCGTCCCATTTCACCTAATTACTTGTCGCATCATGCCCTTTCTCCTTGCCAATAAGCATGGGTGTTGTCTCTTGTTACATTAGAAGTTAAGTGGCGCAGTTGGGCGTTGCACATTTAGCCATACTACATGTCGTGAGTTTTACGGGTGGGCTTACCTATCATTCTCCTTCCAAGCCTAACATCCTTCCCCCTCCAAATCCCCTTTTGCTCAAACATATTTAATAGAAATGATGAAATTTAAACTAGTACGGTGTAATATGTATTGTACCAGCAACAAAATTAGAATACTAGAATGTCATTTTAAAATGATCGTAAGTGTATTTAATATTTTATATTGTTATTGTGGTATTGTATGTTTAATTTTAATTCAAATTCAATTGATATTCATTATTTAAGACAATTTTATTGTTAAAGATAATGAGATAAAACTACCATTTCAATGGTTCTTTATTACAATTTAAAAAAATATTTTCCTTCTATCCTCTTCAAACTATGGCCTATTAATCATCTGATGCATACATTTTGTCTGGACAATTCCTACTGTCATGCCCCACGCCGTCACATGTAGCGCACGCCATTGCCTTTTTCTTATTCTTCTTTGTTGCTTTCTCCTTCTTGCTTTTCAGTCTCTTCCACACCCTTTGTTGTTCATCATCTTGAGAGCTTTATGCCTATTGACGGTAAGAATGTTATCGGTGTATTTTGTATTATTAATTCTATCAACTGAGTGGTAGTACAATAGTGAGTTCAGTCTGTTAGTCTTGTGTATCATAAACGAAGTGTCCCCCCATTCTCCAACGAGACACCACTTTTATATCCTCAAGTGCCAACGACTCTTTGCTAGTAAGTAACGGATGCGTAATGCTGTACTAAGTGTTGCTAATGATGATAAGGAGTAACCCCTCTTCAATGTGCTGACCATTCCTCTTCAATGTGCTGACCATTCCTCTTCAATGTGCTGAAGCTTTGGACCTTGGCGCTGGGCCGAGGTGCTGCACCTCGGCACAGTGTTAGGGCGCACCTCAGCTTTGTGCCGATGGCACATAGCCATTTTTTTTTTGCACCTCGACACAGAGCTAAGGTGTGCCCTAGCACTATGCCAAGGGCTTTCACCTCGACACAGAGCTGTGGTGCGCCCCAACACTGTGTCGAGGGCTCTTTTTTTTTNTTTTTTTTTTTTTTTTTTTTTTCTTTTTTGCGCCTCGGCGCTACACCTCGGCATAGAGTTGAGGTGTGCCCCAACACTATGCCGAGGGCACAGAGCCGATTTTTTTTTTTTTTGCACCTCGGCGCTGTGCCCAGGTACTGCACCTCGACACAGAGCTGAGGTGCGCTCCAGCACTGTGCCGAGGGCACAAAATCGATTTTTTTTTTGTACGGAATTAGTCACGACAGACCATGACCACTAGGTACACTGACAATTTTGGATGCCACTTGATGAGGAGGACGCCACTTGAGGAGGCGACGCCATTTGATGAGAAGGCGCCGCTGGAGAAGGAGGAGGCCACGCCGTGGATGAGGAAGCGCTACAAGGAGAGGAGGAGGCGACGCCGTGGATGAGGAGGTGCCGCTGGAGAAAGAGGAAGCGATGTCGTGGATGAGGAGGCGACGCCACTGGAGGAGGAAGAAGCAACGTCGTGGAAGGCACCGGGGCGGCCTTCTTTTGTAATATGTAGAGCTGTGCCTGAGATTTGGCCTCAGCTCGCAACGAGAGCATCAATGACGGTAAGAATGTTACCTGTGTATTTTGTATTATTAATTCTATCAACTGAGTGGTAGTACAATAGTGAGTTCAGTCTATTAGTGTTGTGTATCATAAACGAAGTGTCCCCCCATTCTCCAACGAGGCTCCTCTTTTATATCCTCAAGTGCCAACGACTCTTTGCTAGTAAGTAACGGATGCGTAATGTTGTACTAAGTGCTGCTAATGATGATAAGGAGTAACCCCTCTTCAATGTGCTGACCATTCCTCTTCAATCTGTCGTCTTTGTGTAACGGGTGACCGTTTGTTGTCGGGTCAGTGTTGATGATTCAGGTTAGGTGCTGCATGCCCAATTATCCTGTCACCTATCTCTATAGGTTTTGTTGCGCGTAATATAGTATCTATGACAATTTTGTTGGTGCCGCTTTGATGTGGTTGTTGTTTGGCCCTTTGGAACTCACCTTTAAGCTATTGTAGTGTTGATAGCATTTCTTCCATCTTCTCTTTCCAACCATTAACCAAACCCATGCAGTTGTAGAATTCATTCCACAGTTGATTGGCAACTAATCTCACTTCATTCTCTGCTTGCATATTAGTGCTTGTCGTAAAACCAATATCATACATTGGACGTGTGCAAGCATCTCTTGTCCGCTAGGGAATAATATAACATACTGGTATTTCCTCCAATCCTTCCTCCTTGAAAACTAACAAAACATGTCTGCATATAAGATACCCAGTTTGTTGAATTTCTTAAAACTGCATTCTATTTTTTCAACATTCTGGGGATGTGTTACCTCATACACTTTCCTATTTTTTCTTACACTGTGTAATTCCAATCTCCCTATGCAGTGTTCCTAGTGGTGATGTGGCATGTGAAACTACCTTTCCAGATCTCTTTTTAGATGTTATAGAATATGTTTATGGTGTATAGTGCAGCTAAGGGTGAGCATAACCCGCCCAAACCGACTGACCCGCCGACCGTTTAAAGAGGACCAGAACCGCCCCGAATCGATTTCCCATAAACCGACCGAATCAAAGTACTTCATCGGGTAGCGGAATTCAGATAGGGGATGATTTTTTTAAACCGAACCGTCCGAAAACCCGATGAATACTAGGGTTAGGTTTCAGGGTTGAGGGTTCCCATGTGTGTATATATAATTATATATATATTGCGCTTAGTGGATGCGTAGTCGCCCAACCCTCACTAAGATCCTTCTCACCTTCAGATGACTTCTCTCAGACCATCTCCAACCCAAAACACCAAATTCTGCACTAAATTTTACACCAAAAGGAATATTCTCAACATATTCTTACACCAAATTTTTTTTTCATCTCCAACCCATTTACACTAAATTTTGCACCAAAGTTTATTTCATCCACAATCCATTTACACCAAATTATATTCATGTACTAAAATAATTTGTATTTTATAATTTAAAACTTTAATTTTGCTTAAAATAATTTTGATATAAATAATAATATTTTAAAATGGATTTTATGTTTTTTATGTATTTTAATTTTTAATTATTTTATAGTCGATATTGATCTTGTTTTAAACGTCTCAATGAGATCTTTAAATCTTTATAATCTACTTTTAATAATATAAAATTTTAAAAGAAAACAATTAGCAAAAAGAATTTAAAAATTCCACACCAAAATGGTGTAAATGAATAGTGCATCACCATATTTTGTTACACACTATTCACTTACACCATTTTGGTGTCTTCCTGGGAGCAATATTGCACCAAATTTTTACACCAAAATGGTGTTTGGTGACTTCCTTGGAGATGGCCTCACTTCTCTCTTCTCACCTTCAAATGACTTCTCTCTCTTCTCTCTTCTCACCTTCAGATAGCTTATTCTCTGTTCTCTGTCTCTAAATTCTGAATCTCTTCTTCTCCGAGTTCTCCCTTCACCTCTTCTATAGTCTCTTATCTTCTTAGGGTTTTTCATTTCTCAAACCAGAGTACCAGACCCTAGTTATCTGAGACCTGGGAGAGTGGGAGAGTGGGCGACAGTGCGACACGTTGGCCCGCTCTATCTTCCGTTCTTCCCCGGAGTTCTGAGTTCTCTGTTCTCTACTTCTCTCAGGTGACGATGGAGTGGTGTAAGCCCTAGTGACTTAGCGAGTGTGGCGTGGTGGAAGCCCTAGCAGAAATATCAACGTTCTTCGTAGAAGACCCTAGTTCTCCAGGGAATTTTTGGGAGAAAGAAGTAAATCAAAAACCCTAGTTTTATATTTTAATTTGTTCATTTTATTGTGAAGTCGTGAATGTGTGAATTTTTGATATATTTTGAAGTCGTATATGTGTTGTTATTTTCTTTATGTATTTCAGTATTTACCTTGTTGGTGAATTATTTTTCATTTATTAGTGGAAGCTGTGGCCTGTGTGAAATATTATGATTAAACATCTCTGTAAAATAGAGTTAGACACTTTGTGAAGCTATGAATGTGTGAATGTGTGATATATTGTGATATACAATGGAAAATTTAGTGTTATTATTTTCTTGATGTATTTCATTATTTGTTACCTTGTTAGGTGAATTATTATTGATTTATTGGTGGAAGCTCTGTGAAATATTATGATTAAACATCTCTATAAAATAGAGTTATACACTTATGATATCTGTGAAGTTTCCAAATATTGGTGGAAACCCCAATATCCATTCATTATCTGCTTGTCTGTTGGGGTTAGGTAGAAAAGGAGTTCAAGGTAGAAGGTATGTGCTTTCTGTTGGTTAACTTGCCTCTTTTATAACATAATCATGCTCATTTCTAGGGATGGCAATTTCAATCCGCCCCGCGGATATCCACCCGAATCCACTCCGCATGGGTCGGGTTTTTTTGGGTGATAGTGGGTGGTGGGTCGGGGGTGGGTCTTAAAAATGTAAACCCGCGGTGGGTCAGGTTGGATTCGGGTTTTATGTACAAAACCCGCCTAGCACCCCACCCGACCCACCATGTGTACATACATATATATAATAGTAAAATAAGTAGTATTAGTATATAGTTAATTATAAAAGTTTCAATAACTTTGGGTAAGATTTTACTATTTTTATATCTAAACAACTAAATTTATTTTTTAAAAATTAACAATTTAGTTATTATATTATAATATTTCTATTATTTTATGTTTTAGTATAATTAATGAATTTTGTTGTTTAATTATGTGTAGGTAATTTTGATATTATTTTTTGAAAAAATAATAAGTTGATAAGTGGTGGGTACCCTAGTGGGCATCCGCACTCGGTGGGGGTGGGGATGGATTCTAAAAAAGTCCACCCGATGCGGGTCGGGTGATGGATGTAGCCCTCCCCGATCCACACCCAACCCATTGCCATCCCTACTCATTTCTTGATCAGGTTACTTGTGTGTATGAGTACATCAATAATGGTAATTTGGAGCAGTGGTTACGTGGGGATGTAGGGCTTGTTAGTACCCTAACCTGAGATATTCAAATGAAAATTGCAATTGGTACTGCAAGAGGGTAATGGTTTTGCTCTATAATGCTCTTTTCTACTATAGCTTATTTATTTTTCTGTGCATAGATTTTGAAAAAACAATTTAACTAAACCTTCCACTTTCTTATGGAGTATGCCAGTATGAGAAGTATGATTTAATTGAGGCTCCTACTTTAGAGAATTTATTGTTGTTGCCTTCATGTGGTGAAAAGCAATCATTGCTTTTTCTTTTGTTTGTTCATATTGTTTTACTGGTAATACCCTTTCTACTTATCATATTCACTTCTTTGTTGCATGGTTCTGCTTTGATGCTTTTCGTTCCATTGAGTATAAAACATGTATTAATACTAGTTCAATAGGCCTTTAAGCCTTTTGCCTTGATTTTCTGAATCTTGGGTGAATGGTCTTTATGGTTAATCTGATATGTTATATCACTCTCCCTTACCCTCATTTACTTCTTTAATTAGTCTTAATTCTTAATTTTAAGTCTTAATATTTAGTGTTTACTAATTACTACTTTGTTGGTTATGATGATGCTTCCACCATTTGTATGAATCAAAGGATTTGGAATTGGTATGTTGCTCATGAGTTTTTGATTTTGTTTCAAAACTCACATATCAATTTGCCTCCAATCCTATCTTGATATAGAAAAATAGCAATCTGAGCATTTTTTCTTTCTCAGCAGTCATGAGTTCATCACACATGTAATTATTGTGCATTTGTGTTATTATTGTTCATTTGTGTTATTTGAACAGCAAGAGGATAAACTACTATACGGGCAATATGTTGAATCATGAAGTTGTAAATTGTAATTTGGACAATCTAATTTTAAAAAACGTAATCTTTTTTATATTTCATATTTCTGTTTCAGATTTTTAGTTTATATATATTTTGTAAGTTTTTTCACTAATTTCAAGTTCAAGTTGTAACTTGTAATTACTAATTTGTAAGTTGTAACACTTGAACAAAAAAGTAGTATATTTTGTTTTTTGTTTTTTTTTTTTAATCCGAACAAAAGCCAACATCCGACTAAAACCGTCCGAACCCGAAATTATAATTATCCGACAGTTTTACCTAATTAAATAAACGGATTGGATATTAAAAATGAAAATCGAAAACTGAACGGGTTGACAGTTCATATATCCGAACCGTCCAGACCCGTCCGATGTACACCCCTAAGTGCAACTACTTGCCGTTCAATGCTCAAAGTGTCTTCGTCTCAGGGAACGAACCTTCGCACTCTGCATTTAGTTTCGCTTAATTATACCTCTGTTCTTCGATGGCGCTGTTGTATTGCATGAAGAATTCAACTAATCTGCAGTGGTGGTTCGTGAATTTCCCAAAATAACTATTCTTAGATTCGGAACGTGATGTTGTTTTGAGTAGTCCTCCCATAAATATATATGTTGTGGAAGTACGCTGGTATCCATGATGCACGCGCTTCATACAGTTTATCAAACCACTTGCGCTCACGTAACTTGTAATCTTCCATTACCTTTTGCCATTTACTCTCGAAATCTCTTATGTGTAGCAAAAATGAGTGATGGTGAGTGTACGGGTGTGAAATATCGTTCCACTGAGGATTGGGGTTTATTGCACGCAATATGCAATCACAAAACTAAGCACTAGCACAAGAAAATCAACAAGAAGCTAAGCAAACGACAACAAGGTAGAACAAACACATATAAATAATAGATAAATACAAAATAAAGAAATAGGACTTAGGTTAGGGGCATTACCATCTAGATGCTTCAACAACCTACGGGGTTAGGGGAGAACAAATAACCGATGAATCAAGCGGGAATGCACGTAGGAATCCTAGTCTAAAGCCACAATTGTAAGCAAATAAATAAAGATTAGAGCAAGGATTGCCCCACTTCCGTGGTGTATCAACCCAAGCTCTTAAAGCACATAAGTATTTTAAAGCCCCCAATTTCCCCTACTTTCATGGGAAGAAATTGGGTTTATGCAAGTGGTGGCTTGGAATCTTGACCCAACTCCCATTGTGACCAAGAATCCTCCAGATACATGCCAATGAATGTGTACATCAAACATAAGCAAGATTCAAACACAATAGCTTCATAAACACATGAACCCTAGGTTGGGGTTCTTCCCCCTTTTCACAATAATCACAACCTAAGCATCAAAATAGATAATACAACCCTTTTGAAGCACATAACACTGGTAGATTTGAACAAAAATCTGTAAGTTTAGACGATTTTGACCCCTTTAACTTCCTTTTTAAGATATAATGCCTTCATAAGAGTTGTAGCCTTTTGAGTCTTCTTTCCAATGGTACAATAATCACTCAATTTGGATATTTCTAGACCGAGATATCGTCCAAATACCGAACAATGACCAGTCTATGCGAGACTTTCAGATTTTTTGGCACTTGTTCCAATTTTTCCTTGGTTTAATTTGTCCATATGATCAAAACCATTGAAAATACCACTCTTAGGCTCCCTTGGAAGTATTGCATTCATCTCCATAGCTTCTCATTGGCTCCAATTGACTCCAAGTGCATTCAAAATGCTCCTTTTGACTCTAGTTCCCTCCAAAATGCGTGAAAATATTCATCTTTGCTTCCAAATCCAAACTCCTTGCAAAATAATACAAATAAGCACTAATTCTCATGAATTTGGAATGATCTATAAACAAAATAACTTAGTGAAAGGGGGGAAAATATACACAAATTAGCACCTATCAATCTCCAATACTCGCCAAAGACCTTGTGGTCTAGTGGCACCCGGTGTCCTAGTTTACTGTGGACTCATTGTGCTTCAGTGGTTGAGAAAGTAGCTATGAACAGATACTACATTGTAACAGAGTCATTAGTACTCAAAAACAAAAACAAAAATCTCCAATACTAAGTGTTTCATCTCATATTATACTGTTTAGGGTTTTTCTAAACTCCCGGTTCCCCACTTTTGTCATAATGTGCCACATATAGAATCGGTGCCTTATTGCTGGCATTATCATTTGTACAGCCACCTTCAGTGTTCGGTATTGATCTGTTATCGTACATCTCGGGGTATACCCCATTGCAATTTTGAAACTTGTTAGTAGCCACTCATACGAATCCACATCTTCTTTTGCAACCAGCCCTGCTCCGAACATTATGCACCTCTTGGGATTAACAACCCCAGTAAACGGGACAAATACTAGCCTGTATCTACAATGTAAACAATAGCAGTTAATTTGTGTACACACTAAATTAAACGTTATGCATCTCTTGTGATTATCAACCCCAGCACCTGTATAACTATTCATTTCACATAACAAATTCCAATTTCAGCAGTAAGATTAAATGCATTTGTCTTTAATTATTTTGTGACTGTTTAGTTTTTTACTATTGCTCACAGTGACATACTGCGTTGGACACACTAACCCCATAGAGCTACCCAATCTTGGGTTATAAATATATTCGTTGACACCGCATATTTATATATTTAAATTTTACGTGTGTCATGTTTGACGTACGTACCTATTTGTCTTGTATGTAGCGTCGAAAGACAAAATATCTCCAAAGCATGCAAAATTCTTCTAGGAATTTGCATCCGCCCAAAACAGGTTACAAAGTTGTCCTCCTTCATCCAGATCAAAATCAAAGTAAAAGTCTGGATTTATTTGTTTCTTTTTAAACATGTCTTCTACTACCATTTGGGTGTCTGCTCCTGCAATATATGCTAACAAGTCTCGCCTAAAATTACAGAAGTCAATGCATGTTGCCTCTATATCAGTAAAACTTCCAATCATCTCTTTGTATAAAACATTTTTTCGGTCCTATATTCGCCCTTGCACAATTGGCTAAGAATGTTTTATGTGCGATGTCCAGTTTTCTATTTATTTTTAGGAATGGACAGCTCACGTCAGAACATAGGTAGTGTGTGTGGCGTAGTTTTACTGCATGGATTTGATACCCGCCCTTTGGACACCTAGTCAGCACTATTCGGGCCTTACATCTAACTCTGTTTGAAACCCTCATCCCTTTCTTGGCTTCTGTGTTGCTTCCTATTTCAGTGTTGGTAGTTTTTTTTCTTCATAATGGGCTTGAAACCTTCGCTGGAGCATACCATGTATTTAATTCCAACCTCCCCCTCCCTAGTTTTCCACATCGTCCTGTTCCTGACATCAAATCTAACTACCGTTGCATATATCCAGTAGAATTCGATTCCTTGTTCTACTGTCTCCAATCGTTGGCCAACATAGGGTGTTTTATCATCATCAGTACGTAGTAGGTAACCATTGTTTGTTTCCGTCAAGTGATATTTCCATATTGCATTCGGTCTCTCCCCCTCCATGCTGCTCATTGCCTGGCAATTATCAAAAGGTTATTAGATCATTATTCCATTTCACTGGACATCAAGTGGTTCACTACAATGTTACTCTCCTACTTTAAAAAATAAACTCAACACAGCAATTAAACGTTTTATATGCCCCAGCCGCATACTTGTCATCTCGTGCACACATATGTGCACATACACTGTGATGTGTGTGCATGCAAATCCATTCACATATCCTATCAGCGCATAGCAACCTACTACTTAGAACTGAGGCTGGCATCTTAATCTAATCTGATTTCATTCAATTTCGAGCACAGTACAGTCACCATCTGATATCCACGTAAATTACCCAAATCGTGTACATTAAACTCACTACAATCAATTTGCCTATTGTTCCATTCTAAGGTGGTGGTGATTTGTTCGAGTTACTAACCTCTGTGTGTCGTCTCCATGTGGTCGGCGAACATATCCATGTCTTCTCGCCTCTGTGCAAATTCTGAATCTGGCAGGGCTAAGCACGAACAAAAACGTAGTCTACTCCTAACATACTAACACTACCTTAATTCTGACAGAAATATAATTCCAAATATAATACATTGTTTATGAGGGGTTGATTTTCCATAACTACCATTTGGCTCTATAAATTAGTTTCTTTAATTACTTAAGCTGCCTACATCTCGTCTGTCCAACTCATCACATCTGAAAGTCTAATTTTGTCCTCACTTTGTATTTAATGGGGTTTGCATGTAAATGCAAAAGGATAAAATGAATTCCTTCCAAAGAAATGGATGCTATAGTTGACCAATACATCCAGTTTAATTAAGGTTGAACTGTTCAAGTAAAGCCAGAACTGCAACTATTGAATTTTTATGGAATATATATATACTTTTTTTACCAATTGAAAATATTTTATTGTTTAAGACGAAATGAATTTTTTCCTTAGAAATGGATGCTATAGTTGATCAATACAACAGCTCATGTTTAAGGTTCACTTAAAGTCAGAGCTACAATTATCAAATTTTTATGGATTATTGTATGTAATGAAACTCTGTCGTGAACTAGAACTTATTTCAAAAGTTCATGATTATATGGGACTGGAGAGTCAGATTAGAAATATCTCAGAATTTCAATTTAAATTTATTTGTAACTAATAAAAAGTGAATAATATAATATCAATTTTAATATATTTTAGTAATAATATAATTTCCTAAATTATATTAGTGTTTTATTAAGTAATTGAAAATGAGACTAATTTTTTTACATAATATATTTCTCTATTCTCACAAATTTTAATGATCATTTAAAAGTTATGTATTAAAATTATTATTAACACCTATATATATAACATTCTCCTTGTGTAGGATTTGCTTGATACAATATATGAGATTTGATTATGTAAAACATTTTAAAGAATACTTATAATGACTTAAATATTCTAAAAATAAAAATTTGAAAATCCTAAAATGTTTTTTCCTTGGTAAAATAACATAAAATATGCACTTTGGCATAGGCTTATTGTTTAAATATTTGCTTTTTCTAGTTGTTGCACTACTTACAACTTAAAATACCACTGAAGGGCATCGAAATTGAAGAAGATTATAATATTTTAAATATATATTAATTTAATTGCTTACAAAATTTACATAATAAAATATAGAAGATTATATGCTCATGGAGGTCTCCTATCCTATCAAATTGTTTGATACTAGGCTGCTTCAAAATTAGCAGGAGAGGGTTCGTTCATAATTTCGGTGTGACGGGTGGGGTAATTGTGAATTTCAGGATATTGGTAAATTAACTTGTTCCTTCCACCGAACCATCTGGTTAATTTTAGCACTCATCCTGTCAACCCATCCTTCAGGAAGGGTTACCCGTGTTTCGCTACGTGCATTAGCAACTGGCGAGCCCCTTACGATTGAGGTGCGATCAACTTCCTTAAGGCCTAGCTCTAACTCCTCCCTCGGAGATCCCCTCATCTTGTCCCTAGTCCTAGCCTTGGACCCTTTGCGTTGGGGACCCGTCCCTGGTGGTGTCCACTCCTAGCTTGTGGAGTGCTAATTCAAGTTAGAAGGGATTTTCTAGAGTGCTTAGATCGGCAATCGGCTGCTAGCCAGACCGGGTTGCTTTCCCACTACTGCTTAGCAACTCATTCATGGATGACATTGGTTATCTCCCGGGCTAAAGGTTGGACTCTAGGTCGAACAAGACCCCTCTCATTCACTTTTCTTGGGCTCAGACTTTCCCAATAAAAAGAACATCGGGGTCTCATAGACCCATCAGTAACGTTACTACAAGTTCATTAAAATGGTATAAATTGATTAATTGTTACTTAATTATAAGCTCTTTTGACTTACATATGATGCTGCGCAGAGTGCTATCTTTCTTGAAAAATTGGAAGAATGCTAATATTATTGTTACTGGAAACAGTACGCATGCTAGTTGGATCACTGGACTCGTCCACCACAGGGCCACATAAAATTAAATACGGATGCAGCATTGGATCTCAATAATAATGCAACTAGCTTGGGTTGGATATAGAGGTGAAAATAGGCTAGGCAGAGCCGAACTTTAAAAATTTAGGTAAGATATCAGATCTTGGGTATCCATATAATAATTTAATGGTGCGAACGGTGATAAAATGCTTGCAAACGGTGATTAAGTGTGTGTAAACGCTGATTAAGTATGTGCAACGGTGATTAAATATGTGCGAACGGAGTGAGTATATCAAACAATCTAGACCATTAAATTTTTTTAGATTAATGTACAAGATTTGATCTCAAAATATTTTAATCCTCTAGATTGATTAAGATTCTAAGTTGAAGTGTGTGCAAACAAAGTGTATGTGTCAATCAATCTAGACCGTTAAAAAATATTATATGGATGCACAAAATATGATCTATTTGATAATTATTTATATGGAGATTAAAGAGTAAATAGGTAGTTTTGTTTACTCAAACTTAGCCTCAACATGCATGATGTCTAAGAATTAATACCAACCACTTGTCCTCTCAATTTTCACTCACGCCCGCCCTAATCTGTATAAAACCACTGTCTTCTCCTCTCCTCTCCTTCAATGCCATCTTCTTTATTCTCATTTCTCTCACATTAATAACCAACAACCAATCTGTTCAAACAAGTTTAAGGAAAAGCAATAATCTTAGTGGCATGGAAATGGAGATGAGTTACATGCAATACTGGGTGGAGGTTGCTCCCTCACCTTTGATTTCTCCTCAGAAACCCTCCAACAGGCCTAAACTGGAGACCATTTTGGAAGAAGGCAGATTCCAAAAGCCTCAACTTCCCACCAAGCTCATGCTTTATCTTCTTCCGTCTTCGTTTCATTGATGTTTTACATCTTCATCAACAACTACACATAATAATGCCATGCAAACAAAACATGGGAATATAGCACAAATGAAAGAGCTTTATCCAGTTCGTAAGGTCCGAGATTCCCTCTGTTTCCTTTGACAACTATTGTTTTATCCAAATACAGGCAAATGACATCCAATATGATGTTGTAGGCATGTGATGTATGTTGCAGTATATTTGTAGGGGTTTTCATGCCCTTCTTATCAACAAATTTATATACTCAGTATTGAATAATTCTTATCGTCCACTTAGGATCAGAATCTGTAAAACATTGCAATTGTAATCTAAATTTAACTCTTACAAGAAGATACGGATATGGATCTTAAGCAGAGGGGGTGAATGAATACTAGTACTAGAAGAAAGCTTGTAATAGCTGCAAAAGTACATACCAACATGTATATATTTAAAATAAGAAGACAGCCTACACAAATAACAAAATCTGGTGTAATGCTTCGACAAAAAACAGGAAGGGGATTAGAGAAGTACGAGAAGAGAGGGAGAGAGGCAATTGTGCAATTCAATCAGGCATTCTCAGCAAATGTTGGTGTGAGTATGAGAGTATCACTCTGCTGCTCCATCTTCTTGTTCATTTGAAGCAGAATTTCCCATCTGAGGTCTTTGAATAGCTGAAGAGGAAGAAGGGGGAAAATTGTAAGAAATGAAGCTATAGGAATTTCCTGGAAAAAATTACTGCAGTCCTATATGTTTCACGCCTATGTATTACACTTAGGAACAGACTAGCTAGATATGATAACCCACTATTTCACTCTTGTAACTGCTATGGAATAGAGAGATGTCATCAAGCCATCAGATCAGTGAATAAAATGCAGAGGACTGTCGATGGTAAAGGATATGCAACAGCCATAATAAACAAATAAGAAATGGTAGAAACTTGTAGCAATAACAATTGAAAGTTCATATGTTGATGTCCCCCTTGCATGAAAATCCTATAAACAATTTTAAAATTTTCTACGAACTTTGAAGTTGTCATAATTTAAAACTGTGGACGACCTAGAATAAACTGTCCATATATCCATGCAGTCTGAAAATAACCAATAACTTAAAGCAGCTTCTTTCACTAATAGAAGTCAAAGTAAACAAACAACCAAAATATATTGCAAGAATCGATGTGATTTGTATTGCTAATACAAAGATGAAATAGAAAGTAATTCCTTTTTAAACTCACATTTGATGGATGATCCAGCCAGACAAGTCAGCCTGGATTTCGTATTGGCCACTGCCAGTGGATTTGATTTCTCCTTCCCTCCCATGCGAAGATCCCAGACACGTATGTTGCCATCTGATGATGCAGATGCTACTAAATATGGATACTCTTCATCATTGTCGGAGAGTACAACAATGCCTTTAACACGGGCTGAATGTGCATCATCAATGCTGTATGCAACTTTTCCACTTTTTGTGTCCCATGCCGTAATATTCCTGTCCTCTCCTCCGGTAAACAATATACCACCCTGCAAAAATTAGTTCAGTTTCAGAACATATTGAAATAACGTGAGAGAAGAAGAAAGGAGCAAAATAGCTTAAGAATCTGAAAATGTGAACCTTAAAATATAGAACTAGTACGGAGTATTTGCTAATTTTGATTAAACAGATTTGTGCATGACAAGAATTATGAACACAGTTACATGGATTTTACAGCATATGCAACATTGTAATAGGAATTTCCATACACCTCAATAACTCACTTTCTTTGAAATCTGTAACTTACAATCATACAAGCAATATGTTCTTAGAACAGAATGAAATTCAGTAAGCAACCTATTGAACCAAAGCTTTACACTCCACACTCACACATATGCTATAAATATAAAAGCAGAACATTAAAATTTCTAGATAAGAAGAACACAGTGCATAACTCACCTTTCCTGAGGCAACACAGAGAACTCGCTTTGCATTATTGAATTCCAAAACTATTCTTGCATCCTCAGACTCGTGTATTGAAACTTTTTCATCCATAACCATGTAGAACGTTTCGCCAGTTTCGCTAAATTTCACGATAGAGGCTTCTTTGCCCAACCTGCAGTAAAAACTCCTCCTCCCTCTAACCAAATTAACCATAGCTAAGCATTCATCTCGGCCCACCGACAACGCCAGCCGCCCTGAGTGGTGGATAGAAAGGGAATTAATGCCTTTTCGGTGGACTTTCACAGTTTTAAGGTGAACAAAGGGATCGGCGTCGTAGATGGAGACTGAGCCGTCGTCAGCAGCGGAGATAAGGTTGCGCGGGAAGGAGAGGGACGCAGGGGTGTAGAATGCGAGGGAATTGATGGTGGCAGATTCGTGGAGGGAGCCGATTTCGGAGCAAGTGGAGAGGTCGTAGATTTTAATGGTGTCATCGGAGCCCCCAGAGACGGCGGCAGAGCCAGAAACGTCAGCGCATTTGATGGTGGAGAGGTGGGAAGGGAAGGAGAAAAGGGGAATTAGATCAAGGCTTTGAATATCCTTTGGAGATTTCAGTTTGAACCCCCATATGAAACGCTCGTATGAACCCGCGATTAGACTCATGATTTTCCACAGTGAAAAAAGTCCGGAATCGACTCTCAGTTTGTTCTCTATAAAACCCTAAAACCCTGAAGAAGAAGAAGAAGAAGAAGAAGGAGAAGGAGGGAAGGGTTTAATAAAGTAGAAAAAGTAAATGCAATTACGAAATTGCCATTTGGGTGTATTCAATCAAAGATTTTTGTGAACTAGATTTTAATAAATTTTTATTAACTTTTGGAGTCATTCTAAACTTTTGTAAATTTTATAGACGTCTATGAACTTTTATTCTTTTTTATTTTTTAAAATTTTGAAAAATTTTAAAAGAATTAAACTTGTTAATTAAATTTTTAAGTAACAAAATAAAAAGAAACAAAAAAAAATTAAGGTTGACAATTTGATAGTAAAAAAAAAGTCAATTTTACACATAAGATTAGATGGTTATGTGTGTAAAACGTGTATGAAAGATAAGATCATTTCTCTCATCATTTAGGACCTCGGCCCATAAAAATATCTTTATAAGAGAAAAATTTAGTCAAAAATCATCATTTCTATTTGTGTAAAAATGTCATTGTGATTTTTTGACTAGCAAAAATTTATGAATTAACTCCATACTATAAGTTAGCTTGTAAAAAAAAATAATAATAATAATAAAGGAAATCCGGGTACAACCCGAATTCATAACTAGGCAATGCTACGCCAAAACTCACAGAGGTCAGAGGGGGTCTTCGCTGATCACGATGACCCAACTCCCTAATCACATCTCTCCTCCTCAACCGCCGCTGCCGCCGTCCACCGACGATTCTCGTCCTCCGCCACCGTCAACCTCCGATGAACCCAGTGCTGAGCCTCCTAGAGACGCACCTCCTCCTCCTCGATTCGACCCTAGCCGAAGTAAGTCTCTCCGTCCATTAGCTTGCTTTTATTACTTTTCGTTCCATTCTGAGATAACGTGAGATTCGAACCCAGTCTACAGTTTAGGAAGGGTAAATTACCACTAAGTTACGCTCCATAAACCCCCTTTGCTATTATTTTCAAGTGTTTGATTTGGTGATTAGTTCTTTCAATTTTGGATTTGTTCTGGTCTTTCAATTTGCTAATAAACCTGCGAAGCTTAATTGCAATTTCGACGTAATTTTATCATTTGTTGCTTTACCAATCTTTTAGGTTTGATGTAATTTTATCATTTGTTTGCATTAATTCTTCGATTTGAAGTGAACGACTGCACTTATGGCTATAAAGTGTGTATATATTACTTAATTCAAATTTTAGTTTTGTGGGAGAGTACAAACATATTATCCAGATTCCAGAGCAATATGGCACCAACTGTTTATTGACTTCAGGAATATTATGATATCTTAGTGGTTCCACATTGTATCTCCCTATACAATTAGATACGTTGTGTCCTTTTTATTTTGTTTCTTGTTTGCTTTATTTATACTTCCGTGTTATTCGATGGATGGGGAAATGCATTCTCGATTAGTTGATTTCTTGGATTGGAAGTTGAAGAATATCTATGGAATATATTTGGTTATTGTTTTGATTCTAATGTATGCTTTTTATTGGATATTTTGAAGTGATTGGTATTATTAGAAGGAAGGCATTGATAAAAGATTTGGCAGCCGTATACCATGCAGAGTGCCTTACATATTGTCAACAACTTTTGGAACTCCAAAGAAAATTTGAAGAGGTTAGTGAGATTATAATGCATTTTTATTGTTTTACCTTTCATAAACGAAAATGTAAAACACCCCTTCTGCATGTAGTTATTTTTTTTCTTCTGAAATTTTTAGTTCATAACAGAGCTGTAGCCATTTGTGTTTTTTGTTGACTTTTGTGTGTTATTATATGTCAAATAGTGTATCTCTATTGTGATAAATATGTTTATTTACACAGCTTCATAGTTTTGTGGCAAACGTTTAGAAAATATGCGAATTGTAATTCTACTTTGTCTTTAGGAGTAAATAAAAACTTGGGTCTCAAAGTCCAGGTAGTTTCCAATTAATTTCAGGCGATGATCATCCAAAATTTTTAGTATACATATACGAATTAGCATAAATGCTTCACTAGGAACACTTTCAAAATCACTACTTCCAGACATAGAATCTTATTATGAAGTAGTGCAGAATGGATAAGCTTTAGGGCCTTGAAGTATGACAAGATATGCTGTATTGACATGATGATTGATTCATTCCAAATTGCTGCTGAAAGTAGTTAACTGTGATCCAAATAAATACGTATGCCATATACGTTTGGCAATGGTGAATAAATTCTTCTGAGTATAGTGTAGACTGAGGTATAATAATGTATACTTGAGAATGATAAACTTCAAATTCTACTGTTGAAAAATTGGTGGTCTCCCCCTTCTTTGTGTCTTCAATGCACTCTGGTAATCCATTACACTTTGTCTAGTATTATAATTGATGCTACAATGCACTATTAACCCTAAGACAATCTCGGTAACACCAACCCTCGGTAATTGATGCTACAATGCACTATTGGTTTTTTCTTTTGATATTTCCCATTTTCCTGTACCACTTGTTTGTGTAGATCATGGTTGATTGATTGGTATGCTTTCTTCATTTGTGGTCCTGGTTTTTGTAATCAATGAACTATGTTGTAAATTTGCTTCATTTTGGATTCTTGCAGCCACATATAGAGATTAAGCCTCCAGAAGACACAAGGAAAGAGATGGCAAGGCCCACAAAGCGCATGAAGAAAACTCGTTAGGTGTTAAACTTCAAGCTATTTGGATATCAATAGCAGCTTGATTCATTCCTTTTAAGATTCTCTTCTCTACCCATCTTATTAGCAAGAAATCAAAGCTTAGTTGGTATTGTAGAGTTGCCAAAACAATTGACTGATAAATGAGGAGTAGTTCTAATATATGTTTCACATTTCCTTCCAAAAACTATAGTCTCCAGAAGTATACTTTTCATTAGCTTCAAACAAGTAGTTTTTCTTGTGGAAATATGCATCTGTTATTTGTACAGACCTTTTCTTCCAACAATTGTCAAATTCTACAATTTTTTTTCTAGATAAATTCTTCAACAATCTATGATTCTTCTTTAAACACATCAGTGTACCTATAAGAAGCTCCTTATAAACTACATAAACCATCTCTATAGAGTTGCAGTTAGCTTACTGACTGAAGGAACTTGTCCCCCCGCCATCTTTACAAGCGAAGGCCCCATCTGGTGGACGAGCTTCACAGATTCTGAAAGCCGGTTCAGTAGATTGATCAAAGCGATGACTTCATTTCGTTGTAAATGTAGCTGAAACCAAGTTCAAAAACGGTTAAAATTAACAACAAGAACAAATGATGATTGTAGTGCCAATAGTAAGTTTTTCTGTTTTTGTTTAAGGTTTGATCAACATCAAATTTGACCACATTTCAAATGATGCTATTAATTGCAGCAATATGAATAAAGATTTAAAAACAAATGCACCCTTTTGTTCAAGTTCTCATTGAAGTATACTTACTGATTGACCAAGCTTCTCCTGACCATTCACAGAAAACAATATCTTCAATGCAGTACCAAGACCAAGAACTTGAAGCTTTCCCCAAAGTCGACACTTCTCACATCCCACGCAATCCATTATCGCACTAGATGGACAAAAGATAGCAAAAGAATACCTTAGTATCACCGATGGTAACCTAGCTACTTAAATATATTAAAAAAAAAAAAAAAAAAAAGAAAAAAAGCAAGCTTCCTTGAGCTGCAAAATTCATTGAGGAGAACAATATGAAATAACATGTCAATCAATATCATATGGCTTTCAAAGGAATAAAAATATTTTCTTCAGATATGTTGTGCATCATCAATTACCACAGTGAAAAATGCAGAAAGAAACTAAATGCACGAGCAAACAATAATACCAGGAAAAGAGAGAGAGAGAGAGAGAGCTTTCTGGCCTTCGGCATGAATTTAAGCAACAGAAGGGGAAACAGTAAAAAAAGTTGAGGATTAGGGAAATAAAAGTATGATCATCATGTCCCAAAAAAAGATACAGTTATTGTAGGTATTGTAGGAGACCTGATGTTTCTGAACTGCTTTTGTATCTGCTGCATCAAGTCAGGTCCACCTTGACCTTTCCATAACTTAGCTTCATTGAAAGGTACTGGACAGGCAGCTCGCAATTTAGGATTATAAAGCAATTGCCTCATCAAAGATTGCGCTTTCAGGTCCTCCTCAGGGTTTCCAGTATCATATACAGCTTGGTCCAAGTAATCTGCTGCCTAAAAAATATGTAACACAGCTAAGAAAGTGTTCAATCATTACGACACTTTACTTTCCTGCTTTTTGCTACAAATTTCAAAAAAAGAAAAAGACTAACAGCTTAAAATTACTTGCCTTTGTCACCGCACGTAGAACAAAAAGATAAGTGAAGTACAAGTTTTTGACACGATCTGGGTATTTCATGACACGGTCATACATCACCGTAAGATTTTGTCCCCACTGAAAAACCAAAATAGAAGTATTATGACAATAAGGATAAAGAAAAAGAGTCAAAAGATTGTCTTTTTTCTCTTTTGGGTTTATGAGTTGTTGGGGTTATAGGTTTTTAGATAAAGGCAAACATAAATGAAGGATACAAATGCACAAAGATGCCTAAGCACACCCAAAGGAGATTGCTTTCATCTATTTAATCACTTGGGGTACCAATATCACTCAGAATAGAATCATTTTCATATAAAATGAAAGAAAATCTTAAAGCAAGAATGATGCCAGAGGGTGCAAATCCAAGTAACGAATCATGTTTCCTTCAGCTTAGCTTATCCGTGAATCTTATGGTGGGACTTGGGAGGTCAGTTTCTGGTAAGAAAACGTGGAAGAAGCCACAAAGAAAAGATCTTATGCAAACAATTTGTGGACAGGAAATACATGATAAAGTGACTTAAAAAGTTTCCCTTAAGATCCCTTGTTTTGCAAAAAGACATTTTATGGGGAAGTGTTTCTAGCATGACAGTTATAACTGTTACCGAATTTTCCCATGGTTACCATAGAAAAGTTAACTATGGAGATTCCAAATTTCTTTTTTGCTTCCTTCTCTAATCGAAGTACCCAACCAAATTTGAGAGTGGTGGGGCGAAATATCAAGCATGGTTATTTAATAAATTCAAAAAAAAAAAGGTGTGTAGGTTCTTGTGAATTGTGATGTGCTTTACGATGAGAACAGTTTTCATAGATATGACAATAGGAAATAGCAAAAGCAGAAAGATTTACATACTGTATTGGTTGCTTCATCAAGCAAGTATTCAGCAGCAATGTGAATGGAAATGGAAGAGTGGAGACCAGAAATTAATTTGTACAATATTCTTTTTTCTGGACAAAGTTCCGTAGATGGATCTGCAAAACACACCAATCTTTTACAAAGAAACTCCCCAATAATGACTGGTTAACTAAATAAAAGACAATTTATACTCAACAAGAATCACTTTATCCCATCAAATAAAAACATTACTCACATTTGGGGCAATTCTCCGTATAGACAGCATCCCAAATTTTCCAAGCAGATGGACCCTTGTAGCCAGTATACCGTTCAGGGTTCAGCTGAAGATTTACATATGTTAATTCAGCTGCAGAGATTATAAACCAAAGCTTCAGGTTGAGATGTGATAATAACGGACTAAAAATAAGTTTCCCTAAAATACTTAAGACAGAAATAATCCTAATGATTTCTAAAAGAACAATGTAAGTGCTGTTATAGGACTTAGGAGGCACATTATTTATTTATTTCTTCATGTCAAGTCAAGAAACAAGAACAATGAACGACGTACCATTATCTGTCTCATCATCAAACGTCCACGGATTATCCTCTACTATCCAGCCTTTGAACGCTTTCGTGTCTATACTACGGTCTACAGCCGCCTCGGGCTTTTCCTCTTGACAGACAAGATTATTTGACAAATCACCGCGATTGAAAGGCTTCTTAAATGGTTCAGGAAACTCATTTTCAGGACATTCACATACACTACAGTCCCGCAAATGACACATGCCATCATCTGGCCAGAATGGGCAATTGCACCATAACTTCACCTGGATCACACAAAATGCACAAGGAGGCAGAGTACCAAATATTAGCAGCTGGTGTCTGGAGATTACACTCCGATTAGCACAAGGCAGAATTTACACTCTGAGGCAAATTCTCTTATGAGGATCCGTGAGACGAATCAGGATTTTGATAAGTATTAGTATTACAATTTTCATTATATAAGTAACTCTTCAACTCATAATATTATATTTTGATTTAAAAGTAATACATTTTTCATCATAAGTATTACACTTTAACAATTAAACAATTTATCCATGATTAGTACTGCTTATTACATTTTTTCTCATAAATAACTATTCAACCTTAAATATTACATTTAAATTTAAACGTATTATATTTTTCCTTTTACTAAAAGACAATTTATTCCTGATTAGTATTACATTTCAACATATGTATTTTCCATCATAACCCAACATGATCTTTGAGAAGGTATCACAGGAGACTCACTCTTTATGTACATGGTTAACTTTAACAATAAATAATATTCCTTCTGTCCTATTTTATCGGTCTTACTCAATATTTATTGGTCAAATCAATTCTTTCTTATTTGGCTTATTTCTATTAGCATTTTCTTATAATTTTTAAATTAGATTTTTTTTTAATATTTAATAGTGTTTTTAATGTAGTTTCTAAATATATAAATTTTAGATACTAATTCTAAAAAGTTTAAATGGTAAATAACTCCAGTCGAGCCTTATTAACCGAATCCAACACATAAAATGGGACAGCGAGAGTATTTGAGAGTGTCATATAACGCAATGCTATAACAAAGATTACAAATTAAACTGAATTAGATTACAGAACCTGATAAACTGCTGCAATTTAATGGATAATACGAACCTTAAAGTATCTGAAAAAGGGAGTTTTGACAACATCCTGAAGAAGAGGAAACACCACTTCCTCATTGAGCTGATTCACAGTCTGGAAATCACAACAGCAATCCTCCACAACCCCACAATACTCATTACTCTCCTACACTCACTCAAAAATAGAAATGCTCATCACAAAAACTCTATAAAAATGGGAGAAAATTGATGCGTACCTGAGAGCAGTTGCAAGGCTTGTGAGTGCGGTGGAAGAGAGGGAAGAGTAGCAGAGCAACGAAGACAGCAATCGGAGCGCCAATAAGCAAAGCACGTTGGAATTTAGCCATGATCGGAGGGGGAAAATGGTGAAAGGTGAAGTTGGTATTTCAACAAGTAAATAACTTGAAGCATTGAAGCATATGGGAAAGAGGGAAAGCGATGGGCGGTGGTTTGATGGTATTTGAATCAAATCCAACTTGTAAAACTAACCACCCATTGGAAAATACTGGAACTCCCATTTGATCTGTGGGATTTTTTAATACTATCTTTTTATACTTTCTCTTATATGTTGTAATTGAAAGAATCAATATTCTATTGTTGCTTGAGCACAAGTAATTTAACGAGATTTGAATAAAATTATTTTGGATTCAATTTTTTCTAATATTAAATTTAGTATTAATATATAAAATTTATATATTTAAAAAATAAGTAAGGCAGAAAGAATTGATTTGACCAATAAATATTAAACATAGGTAAAATGAGATAGAGGAAGTAATTAAACAAATATATTTTTTATTTCTAATTTTCACACTTTTTTTGTTTAATTATGAGAGAAATCAACAACCACTATTCAAAAGTGTGCACAAAAATACTGACATCTGAAAAACAAAAATAACCATGCATTAACCAATTTCTTGCATTCATCCCCCAAATGTTGCAACACATCATCAGGAACAAGGAGCTGTAATTTTGTACTAGATAGTTCACCACTTTGCTCATTTATTATCACTTTTTTTTTTGGTTTTCTATTTTCCTATAAATAAAAAAAATTAAAAGGCTTAATAACAATTAAAAGATATTAAATTAAACAAGATAATAAAGTTCTTACCTAAGTTACCTCACTCAAAAGAACTAAATGCGTAAACCATTATGTGAAGCTACCACGATTTCTCCCACAGTGTTATGCAGGGCTGTCAAAACGGGTCGGCTCGCCCCGCCGCGGGCCAAATTTTTAGCTGGCTTAGTGGGCCAGGACCGTTAGGCCCGCGGGCTAGGAATCTATTGTTTATTATTATTATTTCATGTCAAATTAACATACAATTGCACAGTTTATTTAATATTTATATACAAGATGAACTTCTATAACCCTTTCAATTTATTTAATATTTATATGCAAGCTATATTCTTTCAAATGCATTTTACATCTTTTATTTTCAAATAAAAAATATAATGATACTCCAAAAGCAATAACAAAATATCAATAATTAATGATTATGCAATAACATCTTTTATGTATATATATATATATATATATATATTTTTTTTTTTTTAAAGAAATAATGTTTGGCCCACGGGTCGGGTCGCGACCCGCAGGCCTTAGCGGGCCAGGCCCGTTAGGCCCGCTCCTTAGCGATCCTTGGTTTTCATAACCCTAACTCGCCCCATTGCGTGGCGGGTGCGGACCGGCCGGCGGGCCTCAACCCATTTTGACAACCGTAGTGTTATAGTATTGACTTGGAAATGGTAAAGGAGTTGCCTTTGCACCTTGAACAACCTTATCCACAACAACTTTAACATGATTGGGTAAGACTCATTGACTGTGTACTAAAGTATCAAGTCCAATTTTATGAACCATTCCTTTTGCAACTACGGATATTGCATCACAAACCGGGCATATGGCAAGGTGAAAAGGTGTCGTAATCTAATAGTTCAAACAAAATAAGATGTACACAATATTAATTCTCCTATTCAAATAATTTGTTTAATAATACTATAAAACTTTTAATATTACCTGAATCTGACTAATGCATATGAATCAATAGTGACAATTACTATGAGTAAGTGGTGGATCAAAAGGCATATGCACGCTTTGAATTGTGTCAACTGAAGACTTAAAATCATATGAGACTGGTGGACAAAGTTGTGCATTCTTCATCAAATATTCAAGCTGAGAGTTTATGATATCAAACTTAGATTGCATCTATGATATTGTTTCTTTTCTAACTTTCTCAACAACTTTATCATAAGCTTGTTTCTTAATAATCTCCTTAAGATAATTAACTAAAACAACTCCACTTATTTTTCACGAGTGCTTTCCCGTTTACCAAATAATCCGATGGTGACATATACACCAACACCTCTCACAAACCAAAAATAAAAACCCATAATTTTTATTCATTTTCTTTTATTCGTCCAAAAAAAATTATAATACATGATAAGAATTTTATTCTTTCCTATTATAGTATCTTTTTTTTTTTTTTAGATAAGATTGCATATCTCTTCTCTCAAACATTTATTTAATTCATTTTTAGAGAGAAAAAACTTGATTTAAAAATTTAAGCTTTGTTTGGTAATTTTCCAAAATAAGCTAGTAACTTAAAATAAGAGCTTAAAAAATAAGCAAGGAATTTCTTAACTTTTTTTCATCTTTATCCTTATTATTTTAAATAACGATATCTTTTACCCATCTTAATTAAATTTTTTTGACATTTTGTCTTTAATATGTTTGGTTGTAATTTCAATTTTACATTTGTGTGTTTGAACATTAATTTTTATATGAACTAATTTTATGAACTATAAATATTTTGTTTTACTTCATATATTTTCAAATATATGTTATTACTTTATATTTTATTAAACTATATTGGTTTAATTATTTTATATTTTAATACGTAAACAAACTTATTTAAATTTAAAACTATTTAAATTTTATGAAGATGTCCATTTTAGTCTTTTTACATTTATCAGCTTATTAAAAAGATAATTTTACCAAACACTTTTAAACATGACAACTCTTCAGATTTTAGCTTCTAACTTATAACTTTTCAACTAGGTTTGCCAAGCATATCCCAAGTGATGAGATATCACGAGAATATACAATCACATATCTTCTTTTATTTATTTATTTTTTTTTTTGAAAGAAGATAGAATTAACTGATTGGTCAAAGGCATGCAGTATCATGCATATTGGGGCGCGGAGGGGGTGGGGTGGGCCTCATATCCGTTGGAATTCAGAGAAGTCAGAAACTAACATCATGGTCAACATTACTAACTATTAGGTGCCAGTGTGCCACGACACCTGTTTATGTCATATTCTACGGAAAATGTAATGGAGTGCGTCGGAGGATATATATTTTGATCTTGTCGTGTTTGTCTAACTGATTGGCCAAGGGGAAAATATATAGAGATAATTCTATTTTATGTCTTAAATTTATTTGTGACAATTTATTTTTAGTTATTTTTTTAAAAAAATGTTTTCTTTTGATATTAATATTATTGTTACAGGACTATTTTTAGTCATCATTCGTCAATAAAACTGTTGAAATGTCGTTAAATACAAGGACATTTCGATCTTTTTAGGTTGATTTGCTATATTTTATTTTTTTTAAAAAAAAATTCATAATTGAAGATCTAAATGTCCTTGTATTTTACAGAATTTAAACAGTTTGGTGGAGGACAAAAAATGATCGTAACACAATAATCTAGGACAAAAAATGATCGTCATTCTCTGTGATGAAGGTGACCACGCCAATTGCTTTCGTTAGATCGAAGAAGGAGACTTGTGGCTGCCTTCTTGAAGAAGGTCGCCGGTCACCTTCCTCTTCAAGAAGGTGATAGGACTCGCTCACCTTTTTTATCGATCGGAAGAAGGCGACTAATTTTTGGTTGACTACAATCAACTTCATAGCGGCGATTTTGCTATTGATAGCAGTTAACGACAATTAACAATGGTAATTTTATTCGTAAGTTATTGATTACCAGTAAATTAAACTTGTTTGACCGATTTTAATAAATTGAAAATTTTAATTGTACATTTTGAAAGTTCAAGAACCTATTTGATCAATCATCATGTAAAATTCAAGGGACTAACCTTCTTTCTAAAAATATATAAAGTAGTTTTTAGTTTGTGTACTACGACACATGATTTTACATTTTTACCACAAGCTCTTGAAGTGAAATAAAATATCCAAATACTCACATTTAATATTTGGCAAAAACTTGTGTGAGACCGTCTCACCATGAGACGGGTCGAGTCAAGATACAAATGTAACATTTATATGCACAAATGTCATACTTATATGCTCAAATGTAATACTAATCAGGAATAAAATTTTTGTTACTTATAAGGGTAAATGTAATAGTTTTAAGGGAAAGTACAATACTTTTACATTTCAATTTAAAAGTATTACATTTTCCCACAAAAGTATTATATTTGCCCTTATAAGTAAGCAGCACTTATCAATATTACTTATTATGAAAAATGTATTACTTTTTCTCTTATAAGTAACAAAAATTGTATTTTTAATTAGTGTTATATTTGAGCACATATGTAACACCCCAATTTTCACCTCTTGGATTTATTACAAAATCCTTAAAATATAATACATTGCGGAAGCGTCTAACCAGCAGAAAACTGGGTGTTACCGCCACGCTTAGGTATCACTCCTATACCCAAGCGTTAAGGCTAAACTTACAACCTCAAACAATCACATCAACATTCAAAAGTGTACATATGGAACTAATCCTTCCAGAGTGTCTATTCTAGGATGGAGTAGTCTTCAACCTCGACTCCCGTCCTATTCAGAGCTCATCGGCCACAAGGGCCCACGCTAGACTGCATCTAATAAGAACACATTGAAGTGTAGTTAGCGCGACGGCTAAGTAAGGATATCCATTATCACTCGAAAATAAACAAAGGTTTTCAAAATAATTATTCAACAAGAACAAGGTAAGATAACATTACCCAACAATCGCAATCAACCTGCAACATTTTTAACAACAAGTAATCTCACTTCATTTCAGTAAATCGAGCAAATAACTCAGTCATTAATTCACCCGATGGTTAGCTCTCACACATCACCCATGGTACACAATTCTCGCCTTACTCATAAGTGGGGTACGAAACACATCCACTATTAGATCTCGGTGGGGTACACAACACATCCACCTTCCAACTCTCACGTGGGGTACAAAACACATCCACGTTTAACTCACGGTGGGGTACGAAACACATCCACCTTTAATTCATCACACGACTCCATCACCAATAACTCACTCAGATATATTTTCCCAACCCGCATGCTTAGGTTAGTATTAGTCACGTCACAGAAAATCAAGTATAGAGTCATAATAATTTTCAAGTACAAATACTCTTCCAAATTAGTAGGATACCAAAATAATTATTTAATTTCCAAAAATATTCTCCCGGATGCCCGTAGGCTTTCAAAATGTCACAACACTCAAGGTTAAAAACATCGGGGAAAACCGGGTCGAAAACAAGTCGAAACGAGTCCGCGTCGCGCGGACTCGCGGTTGGCCGCGCCAGCGGACGCCCGGCGGACGCACGTCCGGACCGCGTCGCTGGTTCGGCGTGCTGTGCCGAAGGCTGGGCGCCTACGGACGCGCGCGTCCGTGCCGCGTCCGGCCCTCTGCTGGGAGATTTCTGCTGGCGACACCCGAAAGATCGGGCCGTTAAAAATAGTTCCCGAACTCTTTTTCACTTGAAATTTTTATGGTAGAACCCTAACTCATAGTACTTGATGTCCATAAAAATTTTTGGTCAAAAAGGTCCACGGATTAACACAGAAAATTACCTTTTTGCCCCTGGTCCGAAATATTTTTCTCACTGGACCAGTGTTGGGAAAATGAGCAAAAACCATACTTACACTACTCCGATCATTATGAAATTTTATATGTAGGTTCTACACTCGTTGATCTACATGTCTACAAAATTTGGAGTCAAAATACCTCACCAATTTTTCCCAATAATTTTCGAAAGTCACTGCTGGAAACTAGTTTGGTTTTTTACTCAATAATTTCACAAGTATAAATTTATATGGGCATGAATACAACCTATACATGCATAAAATAGCTATAACATGTATCTTAGAATTTACCAAAAATCAAAGTAAGGATTTTTGAAGCCAATTTATAGATCCATAACATAACACATAGTTATCACGTAAAAATTCCTAACCGTATAATTTCCTAGCAATTGTTTATATTCAAGTGATTGAGCCAACTTAAGGGATTCCTTACCTTTGTAGAAACCTTTAAAAACCGTACTAGTTGATGGTGTTTTCCTTGGATTCCTTCACCAAAGATCCTAACATAATACCATAATAGCAATATTTTCATAAATCTTAAGTTCAAGCTTAAATCTTAGGAGGGATTGAACCGAACAAAACCGAAGTTCTTACCTATAGTGGAGCTCTTGGAGTTGAAGAAATGCCTAAGGAGTTCTTGGATCACAATGGAAGACTAAGCTAATTTTTTTCTTCTTCTCCTACTAGTATGGTTCGAAAATGAGAGAGAGAGAGAGAGATGAGTGTGATAGTGTAGATCTTGTTCTTGAAGATCAAGCAAGCAAGTGCAACCTCATTAATGCCACATTAATTGCCCAATCTTAGTCTAGATTCACTTGCCACATGTCAACACCCCATGGAGTCCTTACAAGATCTCAAATCTAATTTGCCAGTTTATGCTTAAATCAGATGAATGTTCGGAGGATTATAACTTAATTCGGGAAAATTCTAATACCAAAATTATCGTAAAAATATTCCCGTCACAAATCACCAATTTTGGGAATTTTCCGGTAATCCGCCAAACTTAGGTTCAGAGTCCGTAACAATTTATCCCTTACAGTCCATTTAAGATTTCTCTTGAGCTAATCAAAAATTCAGGTTTAATCGCATGATATTTAATAATCCCAATTCTAGAAAATTCGAACTGAATCTATATCCTTAAAATTTTCTCGGTTCGTGACAGGTACGTAGTTCGCAGCTTATCGATAACTAATCCTTAAGAGAAAAATTATTTCGAGCACCGAACAGTCTTCTCTTAAATGTCATAGCCCAAAAAAAAATTTTATAACGATATCCTCGAATCTTAACTTTGTCGGAAAAACCGAGGGGTTACAACATAAGTATGACATTTGTACATATAAGTATGACATTTGCATAGTGCTTTGACCCGACCCGACCCGTCTCACGAATAAGGATCCGTGAGACGGTCTCACACATGTATGATTAAAAATTTTGTTTTTGAAAAAAAAATACAATAAAGAATGGCTAAAATACTTGGTTGGCTCTTATTTTATTAATTTTGTTTTGTTTTGTTTTGTTTTTTTTTTTTTTTTTTTTTTTTTTTTTTTTGTTTTTGTTTTTGTTATGTAAATTGTAATTTATTTTGTTAATATTTTATTGAATTTCATCAATTAATAGCTATTTAGCAACATTTACAACCCATCCAAATATGAAATATATATGTCCTTTAGTCGATTTTTCATGTAACTATTTTATTCCGTTACCTGAAAATATTTGAAAAATAAAAAAGGTTCAAATGTATATAAAAATGCAGTTGATTGAGAACTTACTTTTTTTTTTTTAATATATATATTTGTTAAAATGGTGACATGGAATTGATTATATTTGTATAAACCGTTAGTGCCAGTAACGAAATGATCTATTCAATTAAAATGATGAAAACATAAACTAAAATTGATGAAAAAAATGTAAAATAAAAAAAAAATGATCACAAAAATATTATATATGTGAAATTGATATTTTAGTTAAAAACGAATAGACTTATAGACTCATGCTGTTTACATTTATTATACTGTTCATATATAATAATTAAATAAATATTAAAATATATGTATGACTTATATATATGTGTGTATATGTGTGTGCATGCATATGTCATTGTTGGTTTCCATATTAAACAAACATCATATAAAAACATGTAGTTGTTGTGTTCTCATTTATGGATTCTTGTCTGGTGCCTTGTACAATTGTACTCTCATTAGTTAGACCTGAATCACATAGAAAAGACAACCAAAAAAAAAAAAAAAAAAAAAAAAAAAAAAAGAAAAGAAAAAAAGGAAAAATATCTAGGAAAATGACATTAGTTAGACCTTAATCACATTTTTTATGCTCGACAAATGTACGACACCATATTGCTTTCATTCCTAGCCATACACATGTTTCCCACTACATAGATGCCATCGATCTTCACACGGGTAAATAGAGCATCATACTTTCTAATATATATGATGTGTGGTAGCTTGGTGGTTTAGAACTTGTGATGTTATGCTTGAGGTTATTGGTTCAATATTCTTTAGTAGCATTTCTTTTAACATTTGCTCCATGCTTCATTTTCACCCCCTTGGGCCAAGACTTCCAATAAAATGGATCCCAGGGTCCCATATCTTTATCAATACTAAAAGCACATTATTTGTGTACTAAATGTGCATTATTTAATAGTATATAAAATAATATACTTTCAAAAATTTTTTTTTTGTACACAAATAATGTTTTTTTGTTTTGTTTTGTTTTGTTTTTGTTTTGTTTTGTTTTTTGTTTTTTTTTTTGTTTATGGTCCACACAATAATTCTCAACTTTCTTCTATCAAGGCCTCTTCTTATCGACTATATGCCTTTCATGCCTATTCATCAACCTAGGCTTAGTTGATGGTCTAGAGTGCTCTCGAGAATTTGGCCTACTCAATTGCTATCTCAAATCGTGACCAGACTGGGCCTTTGTGACTTACCCTCCTTTCCTCGTCCAAAATACATTGGTTATGGTAAAAACAATGGGATGGCATAATTAACCGTGCAAGCAAATGGATAAAATTAATAGGGTCAAAACTCGAGGTCCTAGTAAAAACACATACGTTTTTGTTTCGATCTCTAAAAACATTGCCAATGTTGACTTTATGACTTGTGTAGTTAACGGTCGATCAATACAACCGTTTAGATACAAGTAAATTGCAAGGGAAATTATAATTAAAAAATGCTATGCGAAAGTATTTTTTGTTTTTTGAGCATATAATATATAAACATAAATGTACAATCAAACTATCAGCTTAAACCTTTTAGTTGAAATAGAGCACATGTTTTAATTTAGTATTAAAACTAATCTAATACTAAAAAGTCATGGATTCGAATCTTCGTAGACATGAGGAGGGGTGTTAAGCATGGCAAGCCGCTACTCAGTGCTCATCAAATTGATTGATAACGGTGAAAGGAATGTAATCTACAAAACTGTGGAATTAGGATATAACTTCTTAAAGATAAGAAAACATATTTTCCCAAAATACCAAACCAAAATGGGTTTAATCGACCCCAAGGGTCGAGGACGATCACCTGACCACCTGCCCTCATCCCATTTGCAGTATTTGTTAAGAGTTGGCATCGTATATAGACAGGTGAATAGATATTTGACAATACATATTACATAATTCTTCAAATAAGTAACAAAAAAAAAAAAGTAGTAAAACGGAAGTACCAATTAGAAAAAAAAAAAAGAAAAAAAAAAAAAGAAGAAGAAGAAGAAAGAATTTGATTAACATACATGAGGGAGAATATATCTTTCTCGGCCTTTTGGCTAAGATCAAGCGTAATGAGGGAGAATTACATTTGAAAATGAAATTATTTAAAATCCCTATTATATTTCAGTGCTAGAAATTAAAAATAAATAGAAATACAGATTTAATGGTAAAATAAATAGAAGGTGATTACTCAAAACAAAAAAAAAGGTAAGAATGCCTATAATAATGCTATTTATCTAAAATGATACACTAATAGTCTAATAGTGTGGAAATAATATGACTAAATATATATATAATCGATATGAAATATTCTTATACAATCCCCTCAAGCATAATAGTAGTACATTAGCTTAGAAGTAAGTGATGGCATCGAATGATTGAGGAATGAGGCTCTTCGTAAATATGTCAACTAGTTGATGATTGGATGGAACGAAAGTAGTGCTTAGTAAGTCGTCATTGATTTTTTTGGTACGGAATGATGGCTGGATGGAACAAAATTGTTGCACCTTTTTAGCGCCATTGTCATATATCATCCCTGCCCAAGGATGGTAGTTATCTATGGTTAGAACATTGCCAAAGAGCTTGGTGCCTGTACCATAAGAAGAGGGAAAATAATACGGATTTTTGGCATCGAAAGAAATGGTGAAGGGTTCTTGTTGAATGGCAAAATCATAACCAATGTTGATGGTGGATTCGCCCAAATCAGTGGATTCAGGGGAAGAGTTTGTAGATATTGTTGTAGCCATCATTGGAGTCTAGGATGTAATGCCAAAAGGAAATCAACAAAGATTAAGAAGCATTGAAAGTGTTGGAGGAGACTAGTGAAGGGCCAAATTAATCTAGCAATTAATTAATAGCTATGGGGATTGTTGGACGGAGGTCATTGAAGGGTCGAGTCTAATAATTGGTGGCTGGGGGGAGGGGCCAACTAATCTAACATCCTGTCTCTCAAAAATATGCTGGTATATAATGAAATAAAGTTGCACATTTGTTACCAGTTATAACTTTTGGAGTATTGGTTAGTTAGAACCCTGTCAAAAACAAGTGAATAGATTTTTGAGCATTAACATTGCCCAATTTGACAAATAAGTGACATTATGAAACTAAATAGTAAAACAGAAGAAGTATGAATTAAAAATTGTAAAATTAAAGAAGAAAAGAATTTGATTAACATAAGAGGCCGGGAGAATTACATTTGAACATGAAATTAATTAAAATCCCTATATTATATTCCCATTGCTAGAAACCAAAAAGAAATATAATCCTCCTAAATACGTACTATACTAAGTAGCAAAGCAGAGGTTGTTAAAACTAGTGAGAATACAAAAGGGTATCGATGGGTGGGTCAGAGCCAGAGAGCTCCGGCGTCTTTAAGGAGAGGGACGAGGGTGCCATTGATATGACAACCCATCACAGTATCAATCCCGCCCAAGAATCTTCCCCCCACGAAAACCGCCGGGACGGGCTGCTGCTGCCCGGGAGCCGACCCGGGCAGGTTTAGGAGAAGGTCGTAAATTTCGCGTCCNTGGTGGGGCCGACCCCGAGGCCGAAGAGGAGCTGCTTCACCACGTGGCACATGCAACAGCCGCTGAGAGTGAAGATCACCACCGCATTGCCGGAAGCCAGGGACCGGACCCTCTCGTATATTGATTGCACGCTCCTCGACCCGCCGTCCATTCTAATTGACTCTTTAGCCAGCATTTTTTGAACTTTTACTTTTCTTCTTCTTGTTGTTGTTTTTGTTTGTGGTGTTAATGCAATGGGAATGAAAGAAAGGGAGATTTAAAGAGGGAGATAGATAGATGTCGGGGGAGAAGGAGAGAGTAGATCGGATAGTCCCAAGGGAAGGGGACAGTGGTGTTAGTTCGGAAACAGAGAGGGAGGTGAGGGTGGTAAGTAGCAGGCTAGCAATAGCTTATGAGTAAAGTAGTAACAGTAAGTAGAAGTAAGTGCAACCAAAGGAGAGCTGATGAATGGGGTTAGTAGTGGCAGCATTTGCATTTCAACCATCACCTTAATTTATTATTATTATTATTATTAATTATTTTTAAAATTTAGATAATTTCAACCTAACTTTGCTTGATTATTAATCCCAAATCAGCAGGACCCTGTCCCTAAAGCCACAGTCCACCAGTCAGTCTTAATGTATGAATACAAGGGATTCAATTCAGACATTCTATCTCACACTTACCTCCTGTCATAACTTTTAAGTTAGGCGAGGAACTAACTATGCTACACTCAAGGAAACAAGAAAGGTCCTAATTTATTATTATTGTTAATAATATAATGCTGTGGTTATTAGGTGAAAGCCGTTCGAATATTTGAGGCAACTTTGACTAATCATTAGTGTTGTAAACAATATAATGATTCAGCAAAATGTTTTATCCAAAGATGAGTTTAATCTCCAAGGATGCATGAGCCATTATTTTACTTTAAAAAAAAAAATCCTATCATGATTAACACCACCCATTCCAACTATAAATAAATAAATAAATAAATAAAAAGAAGAAGAAGAAGAAGCAGCTCACAACTCTAATTGAATAGGCTGGCTATCTAGCGTTAGGATATTTGACATACATTTTAGCACGTACAAAACATACATGAAAGACGAACACTACGTACCTAGCGTGATGAGCAACGCTAACTGTAGGCAACACTACGATGAGAATGGAAGACTTGTGAGTTGTGGCACTTCTTTAGTTGACACAACACCTTCTCAACAAAATAATATAGCCTACATTTATTTTGTTGCAATTCTTTGATTAGAGTTGTGAGTTCTTTTTTTAAATAGTAAAATGCATTGGATGTGCGGTTTACATCAAACACATTCCGAAAATGTTTCTGATGTTTTAATTTTTTTAATTACTATATTGTATATATTTGGCAGAAGTGTCAAATAGCCCTATCTACCACTTGCCAGTGCTCAATTAACCCCTGGCCTTGTTCTAAAATAAGATCTAATTGGTCACATTCAATTTTAAAATTGTGTTCTCTTAACACTTTCTCCAGGTTTCTATCAAGTGACCCTTCTATAATGCTGACATGAAATTTAAATAAAAATAATTTGATAACTTATTTCAGTGTTGACCCATTCAAACTTAGAAAAAACTCTTGCTCTCTCCCTCCTCATCCTCACCACCATCATTGCGACTGCGGATCTGAAAACAAAATCAACAGCTTCTCTTGGCTTTGCACAACCATTTAGGCTCTCTCTTGTGTGCTTGTGAAAGGTTGGTGAGTGATAGCACTATCAACACTCTACACATCCAAAACGAACATAATAGATGCACTCATTGGTTGTCCAATTTAAAGTTTCCTAGCAAATTTGGTTTCAAACACCTCGTAGATTATAGGAAATTTTAGAGTTGGTTCACGCCCAATCGAGGCAACTAAAGCAAACAAGAGAAATGAAATTTCAAATTGTGGCTAGGAGCAAGGTCATGAATAAGTTATGCCTCCCAGAGGATGGTTGGACACATTGTGGTCGGTCATTTAGCTGTAAGGGAGGTGGCGGCGACAGGTTCGCTGTAGATGTGGAGCGGGGTGGTCATATCTCGTACACATGTCGGGACCCAAGTATAGAGACCACTCTGTAACAGAGGCTGGTTGGTCCTCTGTGGGTACTTGATCTGCTTTATCTTTTTTAGGGTCGATTCACTGGACACGTTCTGACCTCGTCACATGGTTGCTTTACTTCCAGCTTTTCTTTTGCTGTAAGGCTTGTTCGGTCTATGCATATTGTTAGCCCACTACATAGCTTAGGTGTATGTCTCAGGAATTTCCCTCCGCAGACTGGTGAATAGGTCTCTGGATCTTAAAGCTTCCATAAACAACGTCAGGGTCGTTCGGTTATCCAGGTCTTCTCCCGTTTGCAACTCTTTCTGCCACAGCTCCAGGAATTCTTTCAACGTTTCAGTTTCCCATTGTTGTACAGTGACTAAGGCCATAAAGTGCTTTTTGACCTTCATGCTTCCCGCGAAGTATGTTAGGAATTGTTCGGCCAGGGTCTCGAACCACTTGATAGATTGGGGTGGTAATGATGGGAACCATCGCTTCAATGCCCCCTATTATTTTTGTTTGTTTGGTGATTTTTCTTCCTGCAAAACAAAAGCTTTTGTATGTGTGCCTAGTGGTTGAGAAAAGGAAACAAAGTATGTAGTCGGCACTCTTCGAGTGTGGGAGATGGATGCGCCAAGATTGAGTAACTTGACACATTATTTACACCATTAAGTTCAACCTTTTTAAGAAAATAAATAAATAAATATTATGCATTTTTTTTTAAATGTAGGTGTGTGTATATGTGTATGTGCATGCATATGTCGTTGTTGGTCTCCATATTAAACAAACATCATATAAAACCAATCAGTTGTTGTGCTCCCATTTATGGATTCTTGTCTGGTGCCTTGTACAATTACTATCATTAGTTAGACCTCGTTTGAAGCATATAGAAAAGACAACTAACAGATAAAAGAAAATAGAAAAAAGAAAATGTCATTTTCAATCTTTTTTCCCCAATCATTTTCAAGCGTTAGTGATATTTGTAATATAGAATTAATTCTTAAATTATTTAAAATATAAAATTAGTTTTTCAATTTCATTCAAATGATATTTTATTATTAAATCCAAAAAGTACTCTTTGCTAAATGAGGGTAAAATATACATTTATAACTCATTGTCTATAAGGGCCAAATTAAAGGGCATTATATTCATGGTGGTTTATAGAGTTTTTTTCAAGTTGTTGTGCTAACATGGATTAAAATACTCCTAAAAAAATTAAAAAAGAAAAAGGAGAGTGACTAATAGTTAATGACCACTCTCAAGTGCCCAGCGGAAATGTGAAGAAACTTTCTCAAAATCTTATATTCAAAGAATATAAACTAATATTAAAACATAAACTGTACAGTACATAAGACTTATAGGATATCTTCCAATAAATAAAATACAGAAGATTACAAGTGATAGCGTTAATGTAAACGGGGTCTACGATTACGCTACGAATACGTGTGCTACGGGTGGTGAAGGATGTCGCTCGGTGGGTCACCGGCCGACGACTGAACGGTTCGAAGCTATATCGCTCTACGAGTGACGAACAGTAATAAAAAGTAAGCAAGAGAAAGATGATGATCAAATCGCAAGTGTATTAGTCTAGTACTGATGAGTTCTCCATCTCCCAAATGAGGGGTGTGATCCCCCTATTTATACTAAGCAGGTCACGTGAGTACTCAACGGATGACATGCGGATGGTCTGACGTGTCATGTCGGCATTGGTTACCTTGAACAGTCGCTCTGCAGGATCTCCGTGACGTGCTCGAGGTGGCAGAGCAATTACTCACAAAATGCCATCACTTGTCGCCTCGAGCATTGCAAACGATTAGAATCTTCGGGGAGCTCAAATGATTCCTATAATTCGGAATCTCCTAGCTCCTTAGTAGGCTGCCCGTAGGGTGGCAATAAGTCGCCCGTAGGATGATAATAGGCCGACCGAGTGGTTGTTGACGGAGTGTAGAGTGGTTGATGCGGACCGACCGAGTGGTTGTCGACGGAGTGTAGAGTGGTGGATGCGGACCGACCGAGTGGTTGTCGACGGAGTGTAGAGTGGTGGATGCGGACCGACCGAGTGGATGTCGACGGAATGTAGAGTGGTCGATGCGGACCGACCGAGTGGTTGTCAAGTAGGGTGGCAAAGTGCGCGCGTAGTCCAATTGCGTATTTACCCATCACGAGTCCCCCACTTCTTGAATCCGCGAGAATTGTCGGGTTTGAGAAGTGAAAATGTTTTCTCGCCATCTTCTTCGGTCGGCTACATCATGGACAATCTTCTCTCATGTCGGTCTACAATTTCCTTCTCCATGCAACATGCCATCTTTGGGCTTCCATAAGCTAGAGCAATCCATATTTTTTTTTAAGCCCATTACTTCACTAAGGCCCATCATTTTTCAAGGCCCATTGTTTTCTCTATAAATACCCTTCTCCCTTCTCATTTTTTTCACTTCAAGCCCCCTTGCACATCTTCAAGCACACCAACTACCAACTTGAGCTACTCTAACCAAGTAAGTTTTTTTTTTTTTTTTTTTTTTTTTTTTTTTTTTTTTTTAAACTTGGTTCCCAAAGATAAAAAACATACTACTTGTTGATATTGACGGTTTACCGTTGTTGTTGATTTGCTCGCATCCTTACTTGTGTAGCATGTCGCAAGATGATAGCCAAAACGTTTTTGCCCATGATTATGATGATTTGATTGAGGATGAATTTTGTGTGTCCGAGGGTGGGTCACCGAATCGTTCTGACGATGCTCAACAAGTGAGGGCTCGTCCTGTCGCCCCCACACAATCTGTCCCTTCACAAATTCTTTTGAAGAAAAGGAAAATCCAAACGGACGACTCCACTTCGAGCAAGGTGAAAGAAACCTCGACGAGCAAAAGTATCACGCCAAGTGGTGATTACGTCGAGTTGGATCCCAAAGGAGCTTTTGCCACTCCGGTTGAAATATCTCCCAAGGAGGAGGAGCAACTTGCAGATTTGATTGGAGAAGGGATCCGTTACGAGGTTGACCGACGCCTGACTAACATCGTTTCTTGTCATTACAAGAAATGGATAGGTGTCCATCTGGATTCGCTGAAAGCTGGTATGCGTATCCCCCTTGATCCTTTCCTTGTTGATTTTGTGAATTATTATGGCATAGTTCCAAGCCAAGTGGCGCCAAATGGTCATCGTATACTTGCGTGCTTCCCTCAAATTTGTGCACGTCATCAAGTTCCTTGCACGATCGATTTGTTCAACTTCCTCCATCTTGTAAAGACTATGGGGAAGAATTGCCACCCCAGCTTCGTGATCATTCAATGTCGCGGGTTGTTTGGAAAAGTTTCTGGTCTGCCTGATAACAACCGTAAGTGGAGGGGGAAGTTTCTTCGAGTGTTTTTGAAAGACGGGGTGCCTTTCAAAAATGAGTGGTCTCGTCGAATGCGCAAGTGCGTGCTACCACCTGAGACTTTAGAGATCAAGGATGCAGTCGAGAAGATTTCATCGGAGTGCTATTCTTGGGATAATTATCACTCTCCAGAGGCATTGGCTGCAGCTCATCTACCCCCTCCGATGTATGGGGTTCAACGTCAGGTTGTCCCAGATGGTGAGTTGGACGTGTGACATTATGCAATCTGCTTTGTTATTGCCTTTGATTCCTCACTTGTTTTGTTACTTATCTTGCAGGTCATCTAGCAATGGACCTTGACCCTGACCTTGAGGAATTTGTAGGTGCTGGGGGGAAGTCGTCATTCGGTATTGATCAGTCTCAATCATCGAAGATCACTCTGAAAAGGAAGTCCGCACCATCTGACCACCACGAGACCGACCAGTTACCCATTGGACCCCCTCCGTCTAGTTCTTCTATCGCTCCAGTTCCTTCTACGTCATTGGGCAAGCGTCCTCTAGGTGAGGTTGAGGTTGAAATTAAGGTTCCTGGTAGTACACTCGCAACCAATCGTGAGATGCCTCGACTTGCGGAAGAGGGACCCCCTCACGTACGTGCACTTGTTCGTGGGACGGCTGATCTACCAAAAATGTTCAACCTACTGTCCGAGCTAGGCCCCCCACCTGCGAGTGTCGTCAGTGATACCAATGAAGAGGTCGCCGCAAAGATGGCCCAACACTTATCCTACGTACGTATTTCTCCTCTGATTGTCAATCGTTCTGGCTCTCTACATCCTCTTTTTTTTTTTTATTTGTGCGTGATCGTGTGGCAGGTTGCAAACACAAGCACCGAGCTATTCATGCGGTGTCAACTATATGCCATGAAGCGGGAAGAAGAGTCACAAGCATTTAAAGCCACGATGAGGGATTTGGAAAACCAACTTGAGTCTTATCGCGCGCGGGTGGCCCAGTTGGAGGAATCTTTAAAGCAATATCCGAAATCCGATCAGTTTCGCAGGGACGCCATTGCTCATTTCGCCTCTCATCCGACCGAAATACCTGGTCTGCTCTCTACTCTGTGCCCATCTGAGGAAGCTGCTCTACCTCTATTCTACATGTTTCGGGATGATCCAGTGATATCAAAGATGCTCCGTAGGGTGGCTGGCTGGGGATACCACAAGGGAAAAAAGGGGATGCAATAAAACTTGTATCGCACACTGGAGGCTGCCCTTCCGGACGACTGGGAAGAGGTCCGTGTTGTGCTACCCGCCGATCTGACACCTCCTGGTCCAGAACCATTCAGCAAGCCTTCAACAAGTTCGATTGATCCTTCTGCAACATCCTCATGCAATTAAGATCCTTGACCGCTTTGCTCTCCTTTAATTGTTCTTTAGGTTTTCCTTCGTGTGCTCGGGAGGCTGACCCCGTTCTTGTGTCAGTCAGACTATCGTACTCTTTCAAGTATTTCCTCTTTTTTATGACTTGATGTTTTCGTGCATCACTTTGACCCATGAAGCAATATTCACTCCACACATAATGGAAAACCCACCCTACACCGGATTAAACCGTAGAGGAGTCTAATGAACATGGCGAAGAGTTTTTTTTTTTTTTTTTTTTTTTTTTTTTTTTTTTTTTTTTTTTTTTTTCACAATTACAGAACTTTGTGTTTACAAATTTAGAACTCTATATTCAAAATTTTAGATCTCAATATACAAAATTAAATTACTCAATATTTACAATTTTTGAACTCTATATTCACAATTTTGTTATATAGATTCAAAAATAGTGTTATACTATTGAATATAGATTTATGAAATTGTAAATATAAAATTCTGTAATTGTGAAAATAAAATTCTAAAATTATAAACATAGACCCGAGTCCATAGCATAACAATCGCTCTTTAGGATGCTCTATAACTTTGGATTTCTTTGATGTCAAATATATGGGTTGGGCCACCATATGCTTGTCACTATTTGAAGGATTTGAGTTGGAGCGAGATGACTTAATTATAATTTGGGCCAAGACATGTTAGATACTAAAAATTCTTGATCAACTCGACTCACAACCTAAAAATTTTAAAAATTTAGGATGTGTTTGAAAAGTCGGAAAATGACTTCTGAAAAATATTTTTTTGAAAAATGAGTCATTTTCCGAAAAATAGCTTCATTTTCAGTGTTTGAATTTATTCCGGAAAACTGTCTTTGTGTGTTTGGTTCATTTTCCAGAAAATGAACAACAAAATAATTTTTTTAAAAGGGAAAAAATCACAACAAATTAACAAAAAGAAATCACAACAAATTAACCAAAAACAAATTAAAAAAAAATTAGAAACAATCGCGGTCGGCGACTGGTTTTGAAACCAAAGTAGACGAGGCGCCCGCCTGAAGACGACGCAAATGAGAATGGTAAAGTTCCGGAAAAAATTTTCGAAAGTCATTTTTTCAGAAAAGTGACTCCATTTTCCGTTGACTGAAGCCTTATTTTCCATTGACCCCATTTTCCCCTCACTTGCCAAACACTGAAAACCCGGAAAATGATTTCTGGAAATCATTTTCTGAGTTTCCAAACACAGCCTTAAAGGGAAAAGGTACAAATAAGCCATTGACTTATTTGGGATAGCAATTACGCCACTGAACTCAAATAAGCTCTAAATTTATCTATGAACTCGAAAAAAAAGAAGAGTAAATTAGCATCTTTAACAGGTTAACAACAAGTTTGTGCTGATTGGGATAACATGTGTAATTTAAAAAGTTGAGTTAATAACTTAATATTGATTGATGTTAAAAATGGGTTCGAAAGGGATAGTTAAGTGAATGAAGCCTTTTGTTTTAGTACTTTTTGTATAATCTATTTTTTAAACCAATAAAATAAAATATTATCATTTCTAACATAAAAAATGATAATAAAGAAAATAATCCTAGTAGAGAGTATAGTATATGAACTGCAAAGATTATTTGACTTAGTAGTGGATATTTAATTTATGAAATCTCCACCCTCTGACCAAGCTTACTTAGCTTAATTGTTATCACAACATTTGGAGACTTGTAGTCCAAGCTATTTTTTTTATTTTTTTATTTTTGAAAAAAAAAAGCTATTTATTTAGATACTTGAAGCTTTCAATTCTTTAATTCAATCAATGCTGAGAACTTAAACACGAGTACTAGTGAGTAGTGAAATAATTAAAAATAAATATATAAAAATTAAAAATTGAATAAATAATTGAATATTTTTTTTAAAATATGCATTTGTGATTTAAAAGTAGTGGAATAAATTTCATTAAAAATTAAACAGAAGCAGGTGTGGAAACTCGGAAAGGATAAATATAAAATATTTTTGGACATTAGACACAGGTGTCCCTATCCATATATAACATGATATTTGACTTTAGTTGTATTAGAAGACTGAACTTTATTAAATTGTAGTATAAGATTAGTTAACTTGACTTAGTATGTACCAATCCAAATGGGGTTATATGCGTCAAAATAGTTGTTAGGAAATAGGAGAGGTCAACATTAGATTTTTTATTTTTTTGGGTGATAAGAAACCCACAATTATTACTTGAAGGTGTGTATTAAATACGTATATATACTTTGATTTTGTGCAATAGCATACAAACCCCATAAGAAAGGTAAATCGCATTAGGAAGATCTTGTGCGACGAGCTCGATTAAGAGGGTTCGAGCCTCAGTGGAGATAATGCTGATTCTTGTGCTTTAGTAGGTCAAGAAAGTAATTATGAATAGATACTATATTGTAACAGAGTCAGTAGTACTAGAAAAAAATTCTTTTAATTCATTAGTTACTGTGAATTGACCAACTACATCTAATGTTAAAATATAAATTTATCTATTAATCAAATATAAAAGTAACTAATCAAATTTTGTTATCTAAGGAAGTAAAAATTATGAGTAATGTAGTATTACTCTTAAAAAAATAAAAGTTGTATAAGACGATATAAAAGTTATTGCAATAAATATTACGGAGTATATATAAGGAAAAATCGATCCTAGAAAATTAAGCACATTATACCTGATCCCTACGCAATGCAACCTTAATGCCTAACTCTATTTTCAAACATATATAATCATATTTCAAGGATTTACTTTGATGCATGTCATCACGTGCTGCAATATTTTCAAATGGGTAAGTATAACATTTGGTGGACTTTCAAAAACCACCAATTATGAATGTTTCTTCTAGGTGGCCGCTTGAATGTTTCATAACTCGTTGTAAATAATGCATGGATGATTTATCCCTAGTAAAACATTATTGCAAAATATAGTATTAATTTTGTAAGATTGTGACAATTTTAGTTGTATTGAGTAATGACTTGGAGAGTCGAGTTCAACATCTAAAACGTGACATTGATTGCTACGCAAGTATAAGAAAATAAAGTTGTGTCCTTACTTTTTAGACTAGTGATAAAAACTTTGTCTTGATAATTATTATTAGAGCAGGTAACAAGTTCAAAACTTTTGCTACTAGCCACAGCCTTAATAGGTTGCTCATGAACTAAGGGTCCATTTGGAAATTAAACTCGGAAAATGACTTTCGAAAGTCATTTTTTAAATTTTCCAGTGTTTGGGTCCTCAAAGAAAATGAAGTCAAAGAAAAATATTCATTATCTTCAAAGAAAAAAGTTTAATTTGGCAAAAAATGTCTTCCTAATTTTTTTAGTCAAAAGTCATTTTTCAGATTCTTTATTTTCTCATCTCTCTATCTTCACTATATCTTCTTTTTTAAAGTTAATTTTAAGATGATTATTATTATTATTATAATACTACTACTACTACTAATACACCGTAATCACTGCCAACACCAACACCCCAACATGGCCACACCATCATCGTCACCGCCACCACCACACCACCAACATCACTACTACACCATCACTACCACCACCGCCATCGCTACGAGTCTACCACCACCACCACTGCCACCGCTACCAGTGTATCACCACCGCCACCACTACCTAAGGTTGCAAAAATCGCTAGGCGCTTAGGCGTCCTTTTTTTTTTTTTTTTTTAAATTTTGATAAAAGTTTTTTTTTTATTTAAATTAAGACTTAGTAATTATTAACTATTTAATACTTTAATAGTTAGTACTAAAATATTAAGTATTAACCTAAAAACATTTGGTTTCGAATCAAAACACAACAAAAAGTCACAACTCACAAAGTACTAATATTAGAGTACCTGATTTCAAAAATTTTTATTGCATTTCTTTGGGTTTGCTACCGATTTGAACAATTTAGTTATTTAACTAAAAATGGCATCAGTTTGAGCAAAATAACCAATTTATAAAAAAAAACACAAAAAAATAGCTAGCCTGCGCGGCCAAGACGCCCACTTAGGCCTCCTAGACAACTGCCTAGCTAGTCCGTCGCGACCTAGTCGACCGACCTTCTAGAACGGAGATTTCGCCAAAATTCTAGGCGGTTGGCCACTAAAACATAAGATGAGTTGGGGGTAACCCCAACCAGGATAACTAATTATACATTTATACAAACTTGTAACGAGAAGGTCATGATTTCGAAACTATTGGATTACTCGCAATGAATTCAAAACATTGTTTTTTATTAGGGTGTCTCACTTTGTGATTAAGAGTAATCTACATACAACATACTTAACAACTAATAAAATGAATTTTGGGAGTTGGAGAAGGAGTAGTTCCAACATGTTAACAAATGACCAATTCGAAGAGTTCACTGTAGTACGTACACATGATGTTTATTCAATTCTTGTAGTTGGTGATGAGAGATTACAAAATTTCAAAAACACAATAAGGCTTCAAGTAAAAGGAATTGAATTAGTAATCCCGTAAAAATACTATTTCTACATTATACCTATAAATTGGTGACTAAGTCTCAGAAGACATGCCTATAAATAGCCACCCCTCCCATGCTTAGTTCCTCACCACCTCAACAAGTTTTAGCTTCTCTTACTCTATTCTTCTCTGCTAAACATGGCTCTTAGGTTTCTTTTGGTCGCCATTGGCGTTATGGCTTTGGCATCTTCATTTGCCAATGCATCAGATCCCGATCCTTTGCAGGATTTTTGTGTTGCAATTGATGATCCCAAGGATGTTTGTAAGTATATCCAAATAAACTGTCTCAAACCATTTTCTTTTGATAGGCTAAGTTTCTATAGTGTTATAGTATATATAGTACATTAAATTTACTTCAACCATGATATGTAGTATTTATTGTAACGCAACCCTTTTTGTTTCTTTATTTGTGTTTGCAGTGTTCGTGAATGGAAAGTTTTGCAAGAATCCGGATGATGTCAATGCTGATGACTTCCTTTTTCGGGGCCTTAATAAGCCTGGAGACACGTCAAATCCGCTTGGTTCTAAGGTCTCAACCGTGAATGTGGCCAATATAACAGGTCTAAATACTCTCGGCATTTCATTGGCTCGTATTGATTTTGCACCCTATGGTCTGAATCCTCCTCACACCCACCCTAGAGCAACTGAAGTCCTTGCTGTCTTGGAGGGCACCCTCTACGTTGGGTTCGTTCTTTCTAACCCACCACCAGGAATGAAGAACAAGCTTTTTACAAAGACATTATATCCCGGAGATGTTTTTGTATTCCCAGAAGGTCTCATTCATTTCCAATTCAACATAGGAAAAACTCAAGCTGTTGCATTTGCTGGTCTGAGTAGCCAAAATCCAGGAGTGATTACTATTGCCAATGCTGTCTTTGGTTCTGATCCACCAATCAATCCTGATGTTCTCACTAAAGCTTTCCAAGTTGATGACAAAGTGATTCAATATCTTCAATCACAATTTTGGTATGACAACAACTAGAATTGAATTAAGCTGGTACACATTGAAGGTTCTTCCTTCACTAGATACATAATTATTAATATTAATAAATAAACCACCCTAGCTATGGCCTATGGTGCGCTTATAAACTCATACATACTGAATGTTATAATTGAGATATTATCTCATACTGTATTTGTTATTTTGACTTTGTGTGGAAGTATACGTGTATTGTCTACATCATATATCTTCTTTTTGTTTTTGTTTTTATTTTTTAACAAATAAAATAAAATAATTAAATAAAAAAATAATAACAGTTTATTACGTGCAGTTCTATTTTTTATTTTTAACGTGCAAAGGATGAAAGGATCTCTACCTAACTATATTATCCATAACTATTAGGACTCTACATAATAGAGTCATACTATAAGTCTCAGTCCTAGTTTACTTATGATTCTCAGTCCTAGTTTACTTATGATTCTCTTGTATATATACTCTTGTATTCCTACAGTTATATTTTGTGAACTCTAATACAAACATAATTGTTCTCATCTGGTATCAGTCGCTAGGGTTTCGTTCTTGTTCCCATGGCTACGAATGACGGCTCTGCCTCTGAGCGGACCGTTTCAGATGTTGCTGTGAGTTCTGCGGCGCCGGCTCCCGTGTCGTCGCTCTCTTCTGCTCATCACTACATTAGCATCAAACTCAACCACCGCAATTTTTTGTTTTGGCGTACTCAGGTTCTCCCGTTTCTACGTGGCCATGATCTCATTGATCTTGTTGATGGATCGTGTCCTTGCCCGGAGGAGTTCCTCCCTGCCGTGTCTGCTGCTACCTCGTCCGCTGCTGCTGCCCGCGTTCGGAATCCGGCGTTTGTTGCGTGGTCTCGCCGTGATCAAGGGTTGCTGTCTCTCCTGGTTTCTTCGCTGTCCGAGGAGGTGCTCTCCATCGCCGTCGGCTGTCGGACATCGAAGGAGTTGTGGGATGCCATTGAGCAGTCCCTCGCTTCCGCCTCTCAATCCCGCCAACTTCACTTGCTTAGCCAACTCCATGGTCTCCGGCAAGGAGATTCGTCGACGGCAGAGTATCTCGGGCGAGCTCGGCTTATTGTTGAAGATTTAGCTCTCGCCGGCCGGAAGGTAACGCTGGAAGAACAGAACCTGTACGTGTTCCGCGGCCTTCGACCGGAGTTCAAGGGTGTCACCTCTTCGCTGGCGGTTCGAGGACATCCGGTGACGCTCCTTGAGCTTGCTGACTTGCTGGGCGCGCAAGACTTCATCGCCGGTGATGATTACGCATTGCCTGGAGGTGCTGCACCGGCGGCTTTCGCTGCTCAGGGAGGTCGCCAGTCACGTGGCGGTGGGAGAGGCCGTGGCAGAGGCTCTTCCATCCAGTGTCAAATTTGCGGTTCATTTGGTCACTCGGCTTTGTCTTGTTACAAGTTGCCTTATGTTGTTTCTCCGCAAGCGAATTTTATTCATCAGGGTGATTCGGCGAATAACGTGACTGCTCATACCTGGTTGCCTGACACTGGTGCAACACATCATGCCACACCTGATATAGCTGCCCTCTCTACTTCTGAAGAATATGGTGGTAACGACACTTTACGTGTTGGTGACGGTACGCCTTTACTTATTAGTAACGTGGGTCATGCTTCTATTTCTACGCCTTCTAGGTCTCTTAAGTTGTCTCATATTTTACATGTTCCCCGTCTTTCTGCCTCTTTATTATCCGTTCAGCGCTTTGCGTCGGATAATCAGGTGTTTTTTGAGTTTCACCCTTCCTTCTTTGTTGTGAAGGATATTCGGACCAAGGAAATTCTTTTGCGGGGCAATAGTTCCGGTGGGCTCTATACCTTGCCGGTTCCTTCTGGTTCACCTTCCGCGTTTATTTCTGCTCGTGCTTCGGCGTCTACGTGGCATGATCGTTTGGGTCATCCGCATCAGCGTGTTTTACATCGAGTCTTGGAGTCTTGTTCTGTTAGTGAGTCGAATAAAACTTCTCATACTGTGTGTTCTGCGTGTCAAATGGGTAAATCTGCACGTTTCCCATTGCCACGTGTTGTCTCTGTTAGTTCGAATGTGCTAGATTTAGTTTATACGGACATTTGGGGCCCTGCTCCTGTACTCTCTTCTGAGGGTTATCGTTATTTTGTTTTATTTGTGGATGACTTTTCTCGTTATACTTGGTATTTTCCTATGAAATTAAAGTCAGATATATATTCTGTTTTTGAGCGTTTTCGATGTTTAGTTGAACGTGCCTTCAATCGTAAAATCAAAGCTGTTNGGCAAAGTGCGCGCGTAGTCCAATTGCGTATTTACCCATCAACAAGATAGCTCTAAGAATTGAAGTCGTAACTATTAAAGGTGTGGTCAGACTATGAGGTGTTTTTAGCAGACTCTAACTGACTCAGAGAATTGAAGTCCTAACTATCAAAGATATGGTTAGATCACGAGGTGTCCTGAGCAGACCCTAACTAACTGACTTAGACTAGTGCTGAAGTTGAGATGTGGTCAAACCATAAGGTGACGACAAAGTGCTGGAGTTCAAATGTGGTCAGGGGGCCGGCCCAACTAAGGGGCAAAGTGTTGACTAGATTCGTTTTTCCATACGAAAGAGGGTCCGAACTTTCAATCTCTCTTAAATGACGAGAGTGCACAACCACTCACGCGAATCAAACTGATTTCTGCAGAACCATTGTTTACCCCAATAATGATTAGTCAAAGTATAACCTCAAATACTCGAACGACTTTCACCTAAACACAGCAAAATTACATTGATAACAATAATAAATTAAAGTAATGGTTGAAATGCAAATGCTGCCACTACTAACCCCATCCATCAGCCCTCCTTTGGTTTCACTTACTTCTACTTACTGTTACTACTTTACTCATAAGCTATCGCTAGTCCGCTACTTACCACCCTCACCTCCCTCTCTGTCTCCAAACTAACACCACTGTCCCCTTCCTCGGGGGAGACTATGGCTATCCAATCTACTCTCCCCTTCTCCCCCTTTAAATCCCCACTTTTCCTCCCTTTCTCTCATCACCATTTCTCTAACACCCCAAACAAGAAGAAAGAAAATTAAAAGTTTTGAAATATTTATTAGAAACAAAAATGTTGGCTAAAGAGTCAATTAGAATGGAGATGAGCGTGCAGTCAATCTACGAGAGGGTCCGGTCACTGGCTTCCGGCAATGCGGTGGTGATCTTCACGCTCAGCGGCTGTTGCATGTGCCACGTGGTGAAGCAGCTCCTCTTCGGCCTCGGGGTCGGCCCCACCATCGTCGAGCTCGACCGTGACGCCCACGGACGCGAAATTTACGACCTTCTCCTAAACCTGCCCGGGTCGGCTCCCGGGCAGCAGCAGCCCGTCCCGGCGGTTTTCGTGGGCGGAAGATTCTTGGGCGGGATTGATACTGTGATGGGTTGTCATATCAATGGCACCCTCGTCCCTCTCCTTAAAGACGCCGGAGCTCTCTGGCTCTGAATACCCTTTTGCATTCTGCTTAAAAGATGTCCGCCATCTTTATAACCCCTGCTTTGCTACTTAGTATAGAACGTATGTAGGAGGATTATATTTTTTTGGTTTCTAGCACGGGAATATAATATAGGGATTTTAATTAATTTCATGTTCAAATGTAATTCTCCCGGCCTCTTATGTTAATCAAATTCTTTTTTTCTTTAATTTTACAGTTTTTAATTCATGTTTCTTCTGTTTTACTATTTAGTTTCATAATGTCACTTATTTGTCAAATTGGGTAATGTGGATGCTCAAAAATCTATTCACCTGTTTTTGACCCGGTTTTAATTAATCAATACATCAAAAGTTATAACTCGTAAGGAAGATGCAACTCTGTTTCATTATATACTGGCACATTTTTTAAAGGTAGGATGTTAGATTTGACCCCTCCTCCTAATCACCAATTGCTAGACTTAATCCTTCACCAGTCTTTCCCAACACTTTCAATGCTTCTTAATCTTTGTTAATTTTGGAGTTTTATTTTTTATCAGGTCTTTGAGACTCTAATCGGCAAATAAAATAAACTAACCTAAGTTATTACGATTAGTTCAAACCAAAAAATCAATGTCATTTCAATTGAGAATCAAACTCGTAACCTTATATGATTAATAAGTAAATAATTTGAGTAAATTGGTTAGGTTATCCCTTTAGTAATTTGGAGTTTTAATGAGAGGAAGAGCATAGATTTTTTTTTGGGGGGGGGGGGGGGGGGGGGTAGCTGTACCCTGTACATTTTATCATCCTTGTTATTTTGTGTTAGTTTATTTATTGTTCAGTACACATCTTCATAGTCAATTGAAATAAGTACTTGAGTAACTCTTCTGTAAATATTCTTATAATAGTTGGGAGATTTGGAAGAGATTCTGCAAATTATGCCGTGGACCTGGGTGATTGGGTCCAATACGACGCCGTTTCACTAATTTTTTTTTTTTTATAAAAATTACTAAACATATAACCCTTAGTCCAATACGACGCCGTATCACTATTAAGTCTTCTAGTTGACTAAAAGATATTTTATGTATATCTCTTGTGGACTAGTTTTATTATATTTACTAATATAATAAACCATTGATTATTTTTACCATATTAAATCTATAAGTAATTTAAATATCAAAATTGAGTTATTGTTTATCATTATGAAATAATGATAACGAAAGTACTCTCAATTTTCTATAGTCTACATGTTTACTCTTGTGTTTTCCGGTCATCTAATCTAGTAATGACATATGTCATTTTTAGTGAGGACAAAGTTTTACGGCAATGTATAACTTGTATTATTATTATTATTAAATACCTGTATTTTGTCAGAAATTTGACTTTACATTCTTTTTTTCTTTTTTTTTTTGTGATATGACAAAGGTAAGTAATTTAAACTTTTATTCTTTTTTTTTCCCTTCTCCCCCAGGTTGCAAAACACACACACACACCAAAAAAAAAAAAAAAAAAAACTCATACTCATTGTGATTTTTTTTTTCTCTTTCTGTCCTCCTCTATGCTCTAACTCATTACCTCTCTCATCTAACCATGCATAAAAAAAAAAATCAAGAGAAAACTTATCTTGAAAAATACTCTATTAGGTACTCTGTCTCATTTTGTGTGGTCCAGACTAATTATATATGATGCAATTGTCCATTTAGCCTAGTGATAACATGTGTCATTTTTAGTGAGAACATGGACAAAATTTTACAGCAATGTATAACTGTATTATTATTATTATTAATTATCTATATTTTGTTAGAAACTTAGTTTTACTTTTTCTTTTTGTTATGTGATATGACAAAGGTAAGTAATTTAATTTAATTTTTTCAAAATTGTAACCAAAAAAAACAAAAAAAAAAACAAAACAAACTATTGTAACGAATCAACATTTTCTTATTGGTTTTTATTTACAATAATATTACTTGGGGGCAAGCTGTATATGATAATACTAGTGTAAATAAAACCACTAAGAAATTGTTCATTCTTTACCATAGTTCATTTTCCTTTTTATTTTTTGGTTACAATTTAAAAAATAAATAAATAAAAGTTTAAATTACTTACCTTTGTCATATCACAGAACAAAAAGAAAAAGTAAAGCCAAGTTTCTGACAAAATATAGGTATTTAATAATAATAATAATAATAAAAGTTATACATTGCTGTAAAATTTTGTCCTCACTAATAAGGAAACATGTCATCACTAGACTAAATGGACAATTGCACAATATATAATTAGCCTGGACCACACAAAATGAGACTTCAAGAGAAGTTTTCTTGATTTTTTTTTTTTTTTTTTTTTGCATGGTTAGATGAGAGAGGTAATGAGTTGAAGCATAGAGGGGGAAAGAGAGAAAAAAATTACAATGAGTTTGGGCTTTTTTTTTTCTTTTTTTTCTTTTTTTTTTTGTGTGTGTGTGTGTGTGTGTGTGTAGAACTCAGGAGAAGAAGAAAAAAAAAAGTAATGTTTGATGCTTGTGCAAATCACCATGGGCGAAGGGCGCATTAATAGTACAAATTTTTATCTCACTATCTTTTTCTCTTTTTTTTTTTTCTCCTTTTCTTTTCATGTTTTTTTCTTCCCTCACCATTCTATGTGGCTTGCAAAAAAATCTCGCACTTGAAGATGCTCTTAGCACATGAAGTCGGGAGATTCCGCACATCATAATTTGTGTACATGGCTAACATTAAAAACAAATACTCCGTAATATGTATGAGTGCTTTTAATGTTATTTGTTTTTAATGTTAGCCATGTACACAAATTATGATATGTGTGTAATCTCCAGACTCCATGTACTAGGAGCATCTTCAAGTGTGAGATTTTTTTGCTCAACTTTTGCAGGCTATATGGAATGATGAGGGAGAGAAAAACATGAAAAGAAAAAAAAAAAGAAAAAAGAAAAGATAGTCAGAAAAAATATTGCACTAGTAACACGCCCTCCGCTCTTGGTGCGTTCCATGAGCATCAAACATTTCCTCTCTCAAAAAAAAATATTATATTCTTCTTCTTCTTCTTTTCTTCTCCTCTTAAGCTGCACAAAAAAAAAAAAACAAAAAAAAAACAAAAACAAAAAAAAAAAAGAAAAAACAAAACTAAAATAAAAACAAAACAAAGCAAAAAAACCTCAATACTCATTGTATTTTTTTTTCTCTTTCTTTCATTCTCTATGCTCCAACTCATTACCTCTCTCATCTAACCATGCAAAAAATCAAGAGAAAATTTCTGTTGAAAGTATTATAATATTAGGTGCCCTGTCTCATTTTTTGTGGTCCAAGCTAATTATGGTGAAATTGCCCATTTAGCCAAGTGATGACATGTGTCATTTTTAGAGAGGATAAAATTTTACAACAATGTATAACTTTTTCTTTATTATTATTATTATTATTATTAAATTCCTATATTTTGTCAAACACTTGGCTTTACTTTTTCTTTTTGTTCTGTTATATGACAAATGTAAGTAATTTAAACTTTTATTCTTTTTTTTTCTTCTGAAAATTGTAACCAAAAAAAAAAAAAGGAAAATGAACTATTGTAATGAATGAACATGCAGTTTCTTAGTAATTTTATTTACAATAGTATTATTTGGGGGCAAGGCGTATATGATAGTGGACACGCTAGATAACCTGAAAACACAAGAGTAAACCCTATTTAAGATTAACAAAATCTTTCACCTCTTAGATGCTTTACTTTTGATATTCCAATAAAAAAAAAGTAAAAATGAAAATTATAAATTCCTGACTTAGATGCTTTACTAAGCATGCCCTCGGCAGGTGTTTTTGTTTTCAAGATTTAGACACTTTACTTCTTTTTTATAAGAAAGTCATCAGCCACTATCTGAAGGTGCATCGTGATGAAGCCTGCCTTGTGACCATAACTACAAATAACCACAACTCCACAAGAAGGTAAACTAGTCTAGGTTTCGTATAGTTAACCGGCTCAAACACTGGAAGTTAATTATTGTGATTTCCAAACTATGAATAAACTCAATCATATCCTCTTCTTCAAAATGTTGTCAAAACTTCATTTACACTTCTAAGTTCATATCATTCTTATTCATTAAATTTTTGAAGCTTATCTAGTTCTATAATCAAAATAAGTTTTGTATAGTACATTGATACATAAGCTAGCTGTGTTATAACATATGCATTATAAGAAACTCATACATGGCTTCAAAAAAAAAAAAAACTCATACATATTATTTGTTTTTAATGTTAGCCATGTACACAAATTATGATATGTGTGTAATCTCCAGACTCCATGTACTAAGAACATCTTAAGTGTGCGATTTTTTTGCTCAACTTTTGTAGGCTATATGGAATGATGAGCAGAGAAAAACATGAAATCAAAAAAGAAAAAGAAAAAAGAAAAGACAGTCAGAAAAAATATTGTACTATTAAGGCGCCCTCCGCTCCTGGTGCGTTCCATGAGCATCAAACATTACCACTCTCAAAAATAAATTATATTCTTCTTCTTCTTTTCTTCTCCTCTTAAGCTCCACAAAAAAAAAACAAAAAAAAAAAACAAAAAAAAAAACAGAACAAAAAATAAAAGGAAAAACAAAAGGAAAAACAAAAACAAAAGAAAAAAAAAACAAAAGAAACCAAAAAAACTCAATACTCATTTTTTTTTCTCTTTCTTTCCTCATTACCTCTCTCATCTAACCATGCAACAAATCAAGAGAAAATTTTTCTTGAAAATACTCTAATATTAGGTATCCTGTCTCATTTTTGTGGTCCAGGCTAATTATGGTCAAATTGCCCATTTAGCCAAGTGATGACATCTGTCATTTTTAGTGAGGATAAAATTTTACAGCAATGTATAACTTTATTATTATTATTATTATTATTATTATTATTATTATTATTATTATTAAATACCAATATTTTGTCAAAAATTTGGCTTTACTTTTTCTTTTTGTTCTGTTATATGACAAATGTAAGTAATTTAAACTTTTATTCTTTTTTTTTTTCTGAAAATTGTAACCAAAAAAAAAAAAAAGGAAAATGAACTATTGTAATGAATGAACATGGAGTTTCTTAGTAATTTTATTTACAATAGTATTACTTGGGGGCAAGGCGTATATGATAGGGGACACGCTAGATAACCTGAAAACACAAGAGTAAACCCTATTTAAGATTAACAAAATCTTTCACTTCTTAGATGCTTTACTTTTGATATTCCAATAAAAAAAAAGTAAAAATGAAAATTATAAATTCCTGACTTAGATGCTTTACTAAGCATGCCCTCGGCCGGTGTTTTTGTTTTTCAAGATTTAGACACTTTACTTCTTTTTTATAAGAAAGTCATCAGCCACTATCTGAAGGTGCATCGTGATGAAGCCTGCCTTGTGACCATAACTACAAATAACCACAATTCCACAAGAAGGTAAACTAGTCTAGGTTTCGTATAGTTAACCGGCTCAAACACTGGAAGTTAAGTATTGTGATTTTCAAACTATGAATAAACTCAATGTGGGAGTTCATATCCTCTTCTTCAAAATGTTGTCAAAATGTTATCTGATTCTATAATCAAAATGAGTTTTGTATAGTACATTGATACATAAGCTAGCTGTGTTATAACATATGCATTATATGATACTCATACATATTATTTGTTTTTAATGTTACCATGTACACAAATTATGATATGTGTGTAATCTCCAGACTCCATGTCCTAAGAGCATCATGAAGTGTGAGATTTTTTTGCTCAACTTTTGCAGGATATATGGAATGATGAGGGAGAGAAAAACATGAAATGAAAAAAAGAAAAAAGAAAAGACAGCCAGAAAAAATATTGTACTGGTAACGCGCCCTTCGCTCCTGGTGCATTCCATGAGCATCAAACATTACCTCTCTCAAAAAAATATTATATTCTTCTTCTTCTTTTCTTCTCCTCTTAAGCTTCATTAAAAAAAAAACAAAAAGAAAAACAAAAACAAAAGAAGAAAAAAAAACAAAACAAAAATAAAAACAAAACAAAGCAAAAAAACTCAATACTCATTGTATTTTTTTCTCTTTCTTTCCTCTATGCTCCAACTCATTACCTCTCTCATCTAACCATGCAAAAAATCAAGAGAAAATTTCTCTTGAAAATACTCTAATATAAGGTACCCTGTCTCATTTTGTGTGGTCCAGGTAATTATGGTGAAATTCCCCATTTATCCAAGTGATGACATGTGTCATTTTTAGTGAGGATAAAATTTTACAGCAATAATGTATAAGAAGGTAAACTAGTCTAGGTTTCCTATAGTTATTTGGCTCAAACACGGGAAGTTAATTGTGATTTCCAAACTGTGACTAAACTCAATGTGAAATTTGTATCTTCTTCTTCAAGATGTTGTCAAAACTCCGATCCCTTTACACTTCAAAGTTCATATTGTTCTTATACATTAATTTGTTGACGCTTATCTGGTTCTGTAATCAAAATGAGTTTTGTATAGTTGATATATAAGTTATGTTATAATGTTGCTTTATATGACACTCAAACATATTACGGAGTATTTGTTTTTAATGTTAGCCATGTACACAAATTATGATGTGTGGAACCTCCCGACTCCATGTGCTAAGAGCATCTTCAAGTGCGAGATTGTTTTGCAAGCCACAAAGAATGGTAAGGGAAGAGAAAAATATGAAAAGAAAAGGGAAAAAAAAAAGAGAAAAAGATAGTGAGAAAAAAATTGTACTATTAATGCACCCTCCACCCCTGGTGATTTGCATAAGCATCAAAAATTACTTTTTTTTTTCTTCTTCTTCTCCTCAGTTCTACACACACACACACAGAAAAAAGAAAAAAGAAAAAAGAAAAAGAAAAAAGAAAAAAAGAAAATAAAAGCCCAAACTCATTGTAATTTTTTTTCTCTCTTTCCTCCTCTATGCTCCAACTCATTACCTCTCTCATTTAACCATGCAAAAAAAAAAAAAATCAAGAAAACTTCTCTTGAAGTCTCATTTTGTGTGGTCCACGCTAATTATATATTGTGCAATTGCTCATTTAGTCTAGTGATGACATGTGTCCTTATTAGTCAAGAAAAAATTTTACTGTAATATATAACTTTTATTATTATTATTATTATTATTATTATTATTATTATTATTATTATTATTATTAAATACCTATATTTTGTCAGAAACTTGGCTTTACTTTTTCTTTTTGTTCTGTGATATGACAAAGGTAAGTAATTTAAACTTTTAATCTTTTTTTTTTTTTTGAAAATTGTAACCAAAAAATAAAAAGGAAAATGAACTATGGTAAAGAATGAACAATTTCTTAGTTGTTTTATTTACACAAGTATTACCATATACAGCTTGCCCCCAAGTAATACTATTGTAAATGAAAACCAATAAGAAGAAACTGTTGATTCGTTACAATAGTTTGTTTTGTTTTTTTTTTTTTGTTACAATTTCTAAAAATTAAATTAAATTACCTACCTTTGTCATATCACATAACAAAAATAAAAAGTAAAACTAAGAGCATCTTCAAGTGTGAGATTTTTTTGTTCAACTTTTGCAGACTATATGGAATGATGAGGGAGAGAAAAACATGAAAAGAAAAAAAAGAAAAAAGAAAAGACGGTCAAAAAAAATATTGTACTAGTAACGCGCCATCCGCTCCTGCTGCATTCCATCAGCATCAAACATTACTTCTCCCAAAAAAATATTATATTCTTCTTCTTCTTTTCTTCTCCTCTTAAGCTTAAAAAAAAAACAAAAAAAAAACAAAACAAAACAAAAAAAAAAACAAAAAAAAAAACAAAAAGAAAAACAAAAAGAAAAACAAAAACAAAAGAAGAAGAAAAAACAAAACAGAAATAAAAACAAAACAAAGCAAAAAAACTCAATACTCATTGTATTTTTTTTTTCTCTTTCTTTCCTCCTCTATGCTCCAACTCATTACCTCTCTCATCTAGACATGCAAAAAATCAAGAGAAAATTTCTCTTGAAAATACTCAAATATTAGGTACCCTGTCTCATTTTGTTTGGTCCAGGCTAATTATGGTTAAATTGCCCATTTAGCCAAGTGATGACATGTTTCATTTTTAGTGAGGATAAAATTTTACAGCAATGTATAACTTTATTATTATTATTATTATTATTATTATTATTAAATACCAATATTTTGTCAAAAATTTGGCTTTACTTTTTCTTTTTGTTCTGTTGTTCTGTTACATGACAAATGTAAGTAATTTAAACTTTTATTCTTTTTTTTTTTTTTTCTGAAAATTGTAACCAAAAAAAAAAAAAGGAAAATGAACTATTATAATGAATGAACATGCAGTTTCTTAGTAGTTTTATTTACAATAGTATTACTTGGGGGCAAGGGTTATATGATAGTGGACACCCTAGATAGTATGAAAACACAAGAGTAAACCCTATTTAAGATTAACAAAATCTTTCCCCTCTTAGCTGCTTTACTTTTGATATTCCAATTAAAAAAAAAAGTAAAAAAGAAAATTATAAATTCCTGACTTAGATGCTTTACAAAGCATGCCCTCCACTGGTGTTTTTGTTTTCAAGATTTAGACACTTTTCTTCTTTTTTATAAGAAAGTCATCAGCTAAGGTGCATAGTGATGAAGCCTGCCTTGTGACCATAACTACAAATAACCACAACTCCATAAGAAGGTAAACTAGTCTAGGTTTCCTATAGTTATTCGGCTCAAACACGGGAAGTTAATTGTGATTTCCAAACTATGAATAAACTCAATGTGAAAATTTGTATCTTCTTCTTCAAGATGTTGTCAAAACTTCGATCCCTTTACACTTCAAAGTTCATATTGTTCTTATGCATTAATTTGTTGAAGCTTATCTGGTTCTGTAATCGAAATGAGTTTTGTATAGTTGATATATAAGTTATGTTATAATGTTGCATTATATGACACTCATACATATTACGGAGTATTTGTTATTAATGTTAGCCATGTACACAAATTATGATGTGTGGAACCTCCCGACTCCATGTGCTAAGAGCATCTTCAAGTGCGAGATTTTTTTACAAGCCACATAGAATGGTGAGGGAAGAGAAAAATATGAAAAGAAAAGGGGAAAAAAAAGAGAAAAAGATAGTGGGGAAAAAATTGTACTATTAATGCACCCTCCGCCCCAGGTGATTTGCACAAGCATCAAACATTACTTTTTTTTTTCTTCATCTCCTGAGTTCTACACACACACACACAGAGAGAAAAAAAAAAAGAAAGAAGAAGCCCAAACTCATTGTAATTTTTTTTTCTCTCTTTCCCCCTCTATGCTCCAACTCATTACCTTTCTCATTTAACCATGAAAAAAAAAAAAAAAAAAAAACTTCTCTTGAAGTCACATTTTGTGTGGTCCAAGCTAATTATATATTGTGCAATTGCCCATTTAGTCTAGTGATGACATGTGTCCTTATTAGTGAGGACAAAATTTTACAGCAATGTATAACTTTTATAATTATTATTATTATTATTATTATTTTTTAAATACCTATATTTTGTGAGAAACTTGGCTTTACTTTTTCTTTTTGTTCTGTGATATGACAAAGTAAGTAATTTAAACTCTTATTCTTTTTTTTTTTTGTTTTTGAAAATTGTAACCAAAAAATAAAAAGGAAAATGAACTATGGTAAAGAATGAACAATTTCTTAGTTGTTTTATTTACACTAGTATGATCATATACAGCTTGCCCCCAAGTAATACTATTGTAAATAAAAACCAATAAGAAACTGTTGATTCGTTACAATAGTTTGTTTTGGTTTTTCTTTTTCTGGTTATAATTTCTAAAAATTAAATTAAATTACTTACCTTTGTCATATCACATAACAAAAAGAAAAAGTAAAACTAAGAGCATCTTCAAGTGAGAGATTTTTTTGCTCAACTTTTGCAGGCTATATGGAATGACGAGGGAGAGAAAAACATTAAAAGAAAAAAATAAAAAAGAAAAGACAGTCAGAAGAAATATTGTACTAGTAACGCGCCCTCCGCTCCTGGTGTATTCCATGAGCATCAAACATTACCTCTCTCAAAAAAATTTTACATTCTTCTTCTTCTTTTCTTTTCCTCTTAAGCTTCCAAAAAAAAAAAAAAAAAAAACAAAAACAAAAAAAAAAAAAAAACCAAAAAAAAAAAAACAAAAAGAAAAATAAAAACAAAAGAAGAAAAAAAAAACAAAACAAAAATAAAAATAAAACAAATCAAAAAAACTCAATACTCATTGTATTTTTTTCTCTTTCTTTCCTCCTCTTTGCTCCAACTCATTACCTCTCTCATCTAAACATGCAAAAAATCAAGAAAAATTTCTCTTGAAAATACTCAAATATTAGGTACCCTGTCTCATTTTGTGTGGTCCAGGCTAATTATGGTTAAATTGCCCATTTAGCCAAGTGATGACATGTTTCATTTTTAATGAGGATAAAATTTGACAGCAATGTATAACTTTATTATTATTATTATTATTATTATTAAATACCAATATTTTGTCAAAAATTTGGCTTTACTTTTTCTTTTTGTTCTGTTATATGACAAATGTAAGTAATTTAAACTTTTATTCTTTTTTTTTTTCTGAAAATTGTAACCAAAAAAAAAAAAAAAGGAAAATGAACTATTGTAATGAATGAACATGCAGTTTCTTAGTAGTTTTATTTAAAGTAGTATTACTTGGGGGCAAGGTGTATATGATAGTGGACACCCTAGATAACCTGAAAACACAAGAGTAAACCCTATTTAAGATTAACAAAATCTTTCCCCTCATAGATGCTTTACTTTTGATATTCCAATAAAAAAAAAGTAAAAATGAAAATTATAAATTCCTGACTTAGATGCTTTACTAAGCATGTCCTCCGCCGGTGTTTTTGTTTTCAAGATTTAGACAGTTTTCTTCTCTTTTATAAGAAAGTCATCAGCCAAGGTGCATCGTGATGAAGCTTGCCTTGTGACCATAACTACAAATAACCACAACTCCCTAAGAATGTAAACTAGTCTAGGTTTCCTATAGTTATTCGGCTCAAACACTGGAAGTTAATTGTGATTTCCAAACTATGAATAAACTCAATGTGAAAATTTGTATCTTCTTCTTCAAGATGTTGTCAAAACTTCGACCCCTTTACATTTCAAAGTTCATATTGTTCTTATACATTAATTTGTTGAAGCTTATCTGGTTCTGTAATCTAAATGAGTTTTGTATAGTTGATATATAAGTTATGTTATAATGTTGCATTATATGACACTCATACATATATTACGGAGTATTTGTTTTTAATGTTAGCCATGTACACAAATTATGATGTGTGGAACCTCCCGACTCCATGTGCTAAGAGCATCTTCAAGTGCGAGATTTTTTTGCAAGCCACATAGAATGGTGAGGGAAGAGAAAAATATGTAAAGAAAACGGAAAAAAAAGAAGAGAAAAAGATAGTGGGGAAAAAATTGTACTATTAATGCACCCTCCGCCCATGGTGATTTGCACAAGCATCAAACATTAGTTTTTTCTTCTTCTTCTTCTCCTGAGTTCTACACACACAGAAGAAGGGAAAAAAAAAAAAAAAAAAAAAAAAAAAGCCCAAACTCATTGCAAATTTTTTTTTTTCTCTCTTTCTTCCTCTATGCTCCAACTCATTACCTTCTCTTGAAGTCTCATTTTGTGTGGTCCAAACTAATTATATATTGTGCAATTGCCCATTTAGTCTAGTGATGACATGTGTCCTTATTAGTGAGGACAAAATTTTACAGCAATGTATAACTTTTATTATTATTATTATTATTATTATTATTATTAAATACCTATATTTTCTCAGAAACTTGGCTTTACTTTATCTTTTTGTTCTGTGATATGACAAAGGTAAGTAATTTAAGCTTTTTTTTTTTTTTTTTGTGATATGACAAAGGTAAGTAATTTAAGCTTTTTTTTTTTTTTTTTGGAAAATTGTAATCAAAAAATAAAAAGGAAAATGAACTATGGTAAAGAATGAACAATTTCTTAGTGGTTTTATTTACACGAGTATTATCATATATAGCTTGACCCCAAGTAATACTATTGTAAATAAAAACCATTAAGAAACTGTTGATTCGTTACAATAGTTTGTTTTGGTTACAATTTTCAAAAATTAAATTAAATTACTTACCTTTGTCATATCACATAACAAAAAGAAAAAATAAAACTAAATTTTTGACAAAATATAGGTAATTAATAATAATAATAATAATACAGTTATACATTGCTGTAAAATTTTGTCCCGGTTCTCACTAAAAATGACACATGTTATCACTAGGCTAAATGGACAATTGCATCATAATTAGTCTGGAACACACAAAATCAGACAGAGTACCTAATAGAGTATTTTCAAGATAAGTTTTCTCTTGATTTTTTTTGCATGGTTAGATGAGGGAGGTAATGAGTTAGAGCGTAGAGGAGGAAAGAAAGAGAAAAAAAAATTACAATGAGTATGAGTTTTTTTTTTTTTTTTTTGGGGGGGGGGGGGGGGGGGGGTTNGCCATCATATGATTTTCAACGACAATTAAGTTTAATTTAGCCAATGTACTGTGTTGTTATATAAAAAAAAAAAAAAAAAAAAAAAAAAGAGGTAAAGTCAAATTTCTGACAAAATATAGGTATTTAATAATAATAATAATAATACAGTTATACATTGCCGTAAAAGTTTGTCCTCACTAAAAATGACATATGTCATCACTAGATTAGATGACCCGGAAACACGAGTAAACATGTAGGCTATAGAAAATTGAGAGTAATTTCGTTATTATTATTTCATAATGATAAACAATAACTCAATTTTGATATTTAAATTACTTATAGATTCAATATGGTAAAAATAATCAATGGCTTATTATATTAGTAAATATAATAAAAACTAGTCCACAAGAAATATACATAAAATATCTTTTAGTCAATTAGAAAAGTAAAGCGTTAAACTTTATAACTCTTTTGATCCTTCTTGGTCAAATTGAAAATTATTCGTCAAATTTATTAGTAAATATAATAAAACTAGTCCACAAGAGATATACTTAAAATATCAGTAATGTCTTCCAACTAAAAATTTAAGACATTTTTTGTCAAATTGGACATTTTTTTCCTTTGATCTGATTTAATATTTTCCTTTGACTTTATTTTCCTTGAATACAGATACACAGGAAAATCTAGAAAATGACTTTCGGAAGTCATTTTCTAGGTTTTCAAACGGACCCTTAAATTAAAATTTAATATTTAGGAGTTGAACAGTTATTTATGAGAAAAAAATGTAATACTAACAAGGGATAAATTGATTGATTGTTATTTATGAGAAAAAATGTAATACTTATATGAGAAAAATGTGATACTTTTGATGAAAAATGTAATTGTTTTAAATCAAAATGTAATATTAGGGGTTGAAGAGTTACTTATATGTGGAAAAAGCAAGTGTAATACTCATGAAAATTTTTTTCCGTGGTAAGGGCTGAAGGCTGATGCCATGCACAATAAGATTATTTGTAGGTTGTTTAGTCTTAGTAAAATTAAATACAAGCATAAAATTATTACTCCGTATATTTTTTTAGCTTAAAATTTAGAATGTTAAACTGAGAAGTTCAATTGGAGTTAGAAAATGTGGAGTCTTGGAAAGTTAAATTTGGAGCATGTGAAAAATAGAAATTTGGTTTACAGCATTTACAATAACTGTAGTTTTTGAAAAGATTTTGTATGTGTGATTAGGATAAGAGGAGATGAGAACGAAAAAAAGAAAAAAAAAAAAAAAAAAAAAAAAAAAAAAGAAGAGGAAACCATGATTGTCAAGAAAAAAAATTAAAAAAGGTAGCGTGCAGTACACACGCCCTCTAGGCACGTCTAGTGCACCCAATTCATGGCAGAAACACAATTTTTTCTCTTTTCGTCCTCCTCCTAGGTCCTACAAAACCACTCCTCCAACAAATATAATTTATTATCCCTCCTCTGTCCTCCAAATCATACATCATCTCTCACCTTCAACTCTTGAACACATAAAAAAAAATCAAGAAAAAACTTCTAAACAATGTGGATGCTCTTATGGTGAATTGGAGGAAGAAACAATTCAGACTTGATCCTCTAATTCTTGAAATTTGAACCAAAACTTCACCATAAGGCTATCTTTATCCATGCAATCTTCTCTCACTTTCAAAATATCATATCACTAAATTTACAATTATTCGATATTTACTCTCCATCCATATAATTTCTCTCATCTTTCAAAAATGTCTCACTATCATATCACCTTATAAAAAATTATTTCTTTAATCATTAAAGTACTAATAATAATAATAATAATAATACGAGTATTAATTTTGTACCTAAAACAAATTAGTAATTGTGTCTTATGTTATAAATTTTCAGTGTCTTGTGTTGTGAAATTCTGTACTTATGTGTCTTGTGTTGTGATTTTGTGTTTCTTGTGTTACGAAATTTTGTACCTTACAAGTTTGATTCATGGTTCATGATATAAATTGCCCTTTAAGCATGTACCAAGCTAATCTTTGTTCGCTTCGGACTGGCCCAATTCAGGGACAAAGTGCTAGCCATATTGATTGTTTCATACAAGAGAGAATTTCAAACTCTCAACCTCTCTTAAGGAATAACAGTGCATGGCCGCTCACATTAACCAATCTGGTTTTTGTTTATTATTTGCAGCTAAAAAGAGTGCAAGTTTTCCAAGAAACAATTACGGAATATTGATTTTGGGGTGTTTGGTTGGATAGAATTTTTTTTTAATGAACAAATATTTCTAAAATTTGAGAAATTTTGAAATTTTCGCCGTTTGCTTTTCCTCAAATATGAGGAAAAAGTTTTATCAGCTCAACATTAGTATTTTATTTTCCATTGACATTAGGAACAATTTATCTCTTGATATTACAATTTTTCTCTCAGAGAACTTTCTTAATTACCCTTAGACCAAATATGTATAATAATTTTTATTATATTATTATAGTAAAATATATAATTATAATATTTAAATTTATGATATTGTAATTTATAAATTATAATATTTTAATTTAAGCAAAAACTTGTGTGAAACTATCATAGATTCTTGTCTGTGAGACGGGTCGGGTCAAAATAAATGTAATAGGTATACTGAAAAATGTAATATTAATAAGGAATAAAATATTTATTATTTATAAAGGAAAATGTAATACTTTTGAAGATAAAATTAATATTTTTTATATTTTGATTTAAAAGTATTACATTTTTTCTCAACATTACTTATAAGGAAAATGCAATGCTTTTGATTAAAAATGTAATAGTTTGTTATAAAAATGTAAAAATATTACATTTGTCCTCAAAAGTATATATATATTACACTGTCCTTTATAAGCAACAATATTTTATTCATAATTAGTATTGCATTTTTCAATATAAGTATTATAATTTCATATTGACACTACCCGGCCGTCTCACAGACAAGGACCTATGAGATGGTCTCACATCAGTGTGATTCTTTAATTTAAAAGTCACTATTAATTTTATTATCACTATTATTGTGTAGTGCCATATTAATCTTTATACTTATTATTCCTTACTATTCCAAACACTAATCAAACAATAAAATTAATATTATTGTAATTTCTTTTTCATCAACCAAACAATAAAATCAATATTCTTACAAATCACTACTACAAAAATAGTATACTACGTCACTTAATAGACGTCGATTTTTAAAATAACCGCCGTCTAATATATTTTGTTATACTACCTCACTCAGGTTATCACAAGAAGCGCAAAAGATTATTGCCATGGCTCGCAAACGTACAAATCAAGAGAAATTTGAAAATGGTGGAATGCAGGTTCACTTAACTTTTATGCTGCAAAAGTTTTGTTTGATTTTTGTATTACATCTACGACAGTAAATTGATATTTAGTTATTAGTATTTGTGATATATTGTATTTGATAGTTGGGAAATTGATTATATCTTTTTTGTAATCGTTATACTTATTATTGTATATGTTTGAGAGTATTAGTCTGAATGTTGAATTATTGTATGCATTTTTAGGCAATTAAACAGGTTATTATTGTATTTTGTATTAGAAATTTAATATACAAATTGTAAATTTAAAGAAAAATGAAAATTTTAAAAATACATTATACGGCAGTTTGCACGTGGAACCGCCGTAAAAAGTATTTTAAAAAAAATAAATATACATGTCTATACAACGGTTCCATCTCGTAACTACTGTATATACATGTATTTTTATTTTTAATAAATATTTTAGACGGCGGTTATTATTCAGAACCGCCTTATTATTAAGTATATATGTAATGCGCAAATTTGTTATAGACAACGGTTATTATTCAGAACCGCCGTATAAAGTACACCTTAGACAACAATTATAATTCAGAACCGCCTTATAAAGTATATATGTAATGTGCGTGCAAATTTGTTATAGACAACGGTTATTATTCAGAACCGCCGTATAAAGTACACCTTAGACAATTATAATTCAAAACCGCCTTATAAAGTATATATGTAATGCGTAAATTTGTTATATATGGCATGCATGTTTATGATTATACGGCAGTTAAAAACCGCCGTATATAGATAACATACACGGCGGTTCTTAAGAACCGCCGTAGAAAGTAATTATCTACCATGGCAGCCACTTACACGGCAATTCAAAAATCGCCGTCTATATATGTGTTAAAAAAATCACCGTAGTAGCTGTGTTTTTGTAGTAGTGAATTTTATTGAAATAAAATTCTTATTCTATTTATGCTTAAATATTTTTTGCGAACCAAACTACTTTAAGAGATACAGACTTATCGGAGTTCTAAAGATTGTCTAATAGAGGTTTTATGTAGACATAGAGTCTTATAGCTTAGTAGTACTTGGATTGTAATACGAATAAAAGATTTCGAGAACTTTTATAGAGAAGATTAAACATGGTGTCATTGAAATGCAAATTTGACTTGTTTTGAAAATTTGTTTTAAAAAAATAAAATTTAGTCAAATTTTCAAATTAGACAAAAATCCATTTTATTTATATGACTATGCAATCATGTATGAACAACTACTTCAATTCAGCGCTCATCTAGTAAGTGATCTACTTGAACATTGGAGTGGGGCCTCTTTGCCGTTGGAATTCAGGGAAGCCAGAAGCTAACATCATGGTCAACAACTAACTATTAGATGCCACGACAAAATATATATATATACATATATATATATATATATATATATATATATATATATATATATATATATTATATATATATATTTATCTTATCATATTTCTTTAATGGATAAAGTTACATTAACTAAACCAGCTTGGTTAGCGTGGTCATGCATTCATGTCTTTTCATAAAGGTCGGGAGTTATATAGCATTTTAGACTGATATGAAATGGGTTTAAAGGTGCTTCTTATGATTAGGACTTATTCAGGACACTTCGTGATCTGACAAAAAAAAAAAGTTACATTAGCTAAAAATTTCCATCAATATTTGGCATAGTGTTTCTTTTACTCATTAGTAATTATCATGAATTGCTTGATTCTACCCACATAATAATAAAGAATTTTAGTGATTTTTTTTTTTTGTACATGTAATTTGATCCTTCTAATTGATCCAGCAAAAGAAAGTGAAAAGAAAAATTCTTTAACAATTAATGATGAATTACTGCCTTAAAAAACAGACAAGTAATTTTAGTGTTTGTACTACAACGTAACTAACAATTCTAGTACATGCATACATTGGATTCTTGAGTCGATGTTGCAATACGGATGAAGGTCCGGTAAAAAAAATAATACACCAATTGAATTATCATTTAAATATATTATTCTTTATTTCTTTTTATATAAATAAAATTAATATATAAATTTGTTTTTAAAAAAATATATCATTAAGATATTGTAGATGACAACTATATTGATATTCTTTGTCAATGTATTATTTTAATAATTTGTGATAAACTAGCAGTAATGATTTTTCAAATTGTCATAATCAAAGGCTTACTACTATACGTCAAAAGTTATAGCTAGTATTGAATGCGCTACTTTACTTCTACTTGTGTAGGAATCAACACCATGTTTTGATGGCAAGATGCTGAATTCGGCTCTACAAGCTACCCGTGCACAACACTCCAATTGTAACTTTATGAACCAATAGTAATGTAGTGATTTATGTACCTAAAGTAATAACTATATGTACATATAAATTTATTTAAAAATTATATTAAAAAATCAATGTTGTCATTTAAAGCATCTCAAATAGAGCTTTTAAATGATATATTTTTATACATTATTTTTTTTATACAATATATATATATATATATATATATATATATATTTACACCACTCAATGTTAAGAAATGCACCACTCAATATTAAGAAATGCACCACACAAATAACATTGAGTGGTGCATTTCATATTAAGAAATGCATTTTCATTGTGGTGCATTTCGTAACATTGAGTGGTGCATTTCTTAACATTGAGTGGTGTAAACCGCACGGCCGCACGGGAAGGTACAGCCACATTTGAATAGAAAATATATATATATATATAACTAATACAAAAATGAACAAAGATGACTGAGTTTTAACAACCGTTTTAAAAAAGAAGGATGATGTATTCTTTAAAAAAAACTCGCGGTGGCATAATTGTAAATATTTTGAATAAGAATCCGTGACCATTTCTAACTAAAATGGTTGCGGTCTGAAAATAAAAAAAAAAAAAAAAAACTATTGGTATTCATGCACCCCGATCCATTATATAACTATTGGTAATTAATTAGTTGATGGAACTACAATAATGTGCTGATGGTATGCAGTAGTAACTAGCTTGATAGACCTAAAATATGGACTTAATAGACTTTAGTACTTTACAGTAGTGACTTAATGAGATTTTAGATTCATTATATATATATATATGTGTGTGTTCAAATGTGGCCGCACCTCCCCGTGTGGTCGATGCGGTTCAAACCACTCAATGTTAGAAAAGGCACTACAAAGAAAATACACAAAAACACACCACACACCCAAAATAATGTACCATAACTCCCCTGCCCCTAATAGTGCATTTCCTAACACTGTGTAGTGTATATGTGCATATCTACTGGTGTGTTTTTTGGTAATGCGTACCTAAAGATGCATTTGAACATATAATGTCTACAAGTATTATTATTATCATTAAAGAATATAAGAAAATATATGGTGGATGCATGTGCATGGTAAAGTTAATGGAAAAGATAACTGAAGTTATAACGGTTAGAGTATTTTTGTCTAAAAAATTGTACAATACAACTCTAAAAACATAATATACAAAATAATTAACACTAAAAACATGGATACAAATGAGAAATATAACTTTTATTGAAACTTATTATACGTTTAGATTTTTTTTTTATTTGACCGTTATTCCTATGTGGGTATGCATGCATATGTCATTTCTGGTTTCCATATTAAACAAACATAATACAAAAACATGCAGTTGTTGTGCTCTCATTATGGATTCTTGTCTGGTACCTTGTATAATTGTACCCTCATCACTTAGACATCGTTTGGATCATATTGAAAACGACAACCCAAAAAAAAAAACAGAGAAATCATATGTATATATATAATTTTAATTAATTACGGAGTAATTATTATATATCATTATTTCACAAATAATAATGATTAGAATTAAGTTAGAGAGTGGCTCTCCTATGACTCTATGAGACTTATATTGTTACACGAATTCATATTTGTTAGACGGATTGGGCTAATATAACAATATTACAAACACTTTATTCCTGATTATTATTATATTTTTCAGTATGAGTATTACATTTTTATTTAATCGACTCGTCCCATCCAAGTTTTTGCCTATTATTAAGGCAAAGTAATATATCTTATTATATTGCTAAATTCTTAAACGTAATAAATCTTATAAAGTATAGAAAATCGATAATGATAGTGTTGCTAAAAGTGTCATACATAAAGATTAGAACTAACATATCTATGTGTGTATGTACACACACATATAAATATATATATATACCCACAGTAGTCACCCATGGAGGGAGAGATATGTTCTACTTTATTATGTATATAATTGATTGATTAAAAAAAATAACATTTGAATAAGTGAAATTATTAGTCTTAAAAGTCGGGCAAGTTAATAAATAGATGGGAGTCAAATACAGATATATGTCTGGGATTAGTCCAAAAAGGTAAAAAGTGAGTATAAGCATGGTCTGTTAGCATGGCATCAGCATTCAGAAAATCAGAATTGCTTTGCTGCTTCATGCTCGTCCTGCTTCTGCGTCACCTCTTGACCGACCCCATTATATTCTCTCCCCTAAATAAAACAAAAACACAACTAATTTCTTCTTCTTCTTCTTCTCTTTTTTTTTTTTTCTTTTTTTTTTTTTTGAAAATCTTTTTTCTTTTTTAATAATCCAGACTTAGGAATTCACAAGACTATATCCTAGGTAGGGTTGTATGTTAGCGAACCAAATTAATTGTGACAATACCACAATGGCCATGCAAACTGGAATTTAAAAAAAAAAAAAAATATAACGGTAACGACTTACAACCGTCCTAAATATTACTCCGTATTACATACATCTTGTGAGCTTATCGAATTAATTAATAATTAATCACTTGAAGCTCCTACTGATTTCGTATAGAGTTGTTGCCAAGATCCAATATGAAAAAAATTCTCTTAACACTTTTTTATTTCATCTATCAGATTTGAACTCTTTATTTTAATTTATTCACATGAACAACTAAGTTGGTCATATGTGTGAAGTTTGAAAAAAAATATCAAGATTGAATCTCACCAGCGACGGTGGGTAGTGGACAGTAAACAAAGGTCTAGCTTTTGTGTTCAGCTAAGTTACCATAATGTTTTGTTGGGTCGGAGCGTGAGGGGCCTTTAGGGTTGAAAATTCAACCTTTGGGAAGAAAGATTTGAACTAGTTTTAGTTATAATATATATAGTACTTCGTATTATATGCACAGATCAAGATGGGACAAGTATTATTAAAAGGAATACATGTTCATAAATTAAGCGTGCCTTCAATAAATACACCTTTTTACATGCAAGGGGCATGACATTATTCATTATTTTCAAAATCTAATCCATAAATAAATATCTAAATTTAAATAATTAAATATTTTAAAAATTACATATATTATTTTAATATTATATATATATATATATATATATGCACACACAAACAGAGAGAGAGACGGGGGGAGACAGACACATTAAACATAGTAAAAGTTAGTTCAGAGGTCCACAAATCTCAAAAGTTTGACTTCAACTCCAAGCAATCGTCTGCTTGTTTTGCTTTCTTGTCTGTTTATCAGTTGGGAAAAAGAATGCTCTTGTTATGTAGTAACCCCATCAAATGAAAACCAAATTACCTAACAAATTCCTTTTTTTTTTTTTTTTTTTTTTTGGAAAAAAAAAAAACAGCNTTTTTTTTTTTTTTTTTTTTTTTGGAAAAAAACAAAACAGCTAAAATCTTATGTACCACACAATCATTTCTACATGATTCCATAAAAATACAAATCATCCTTTTCCATGCATAAAGTAGTTCATCTATTAAATTAAAGAAAGTACTATATATGATATAAGCCTTTTTCCCCAAAAAATTGAATACCCAACCGAGAGACGACTTAACCGTATGAACTTAATGTTAACTCATGTTGGACATAAGTGAACTTAATCGAAATCCTTGAGAGTGAATTCAACCGGAGTGCCAAGCATTCTACAAGAATTTTATTGTGTCTCGCTATTTTGACAGGAGAAGGTATATCATGATAACTCAGTGACTCAACATATATGGTCAATTGCGTGATGCCTGTGATCTGTCCACTTTAAGCATAATCCTCACACATGGTATAAGTACTCTCGTTAAGCGATCTGTATTAATTTAGAAAAGACATATATTGATTATGAATAGGAGAATACATTATAAAATTGCAGTAGGAATTAAAAATTGAAAAAAGAAAGAGGAAATTTTGATTAACATGAGAGGGAGAATTACATCGGAATATAATTAAAAGCCCTATATTAAATTATATTTTAGCACTAGAAATGAAAAGCAATTCTCCTACATAGGCACTATACTAACAGTAAAAGTTCAGAGGCTTTGATCATGCATGGTAGACATCTTCTGAGCTCTGATATTTTTAATGTTTGTGTTTGTCCCCTCAAACGCCCTGATATGATTCTCCCTCCCTCCCGGCCGGCATGCATAATAATAATAATATATTCTATGTTACTACAAACAAAAGCTGGTCATGTATGGGTTGGGATCAGATCATATCAGAGCCAGAGAGCTCCGGCGTCTTTAAGGAGAGGGACGAGAGTGCCGTTGATATGACAAGCCATGACGGTCTCGATCCCGCCCAAGAATTTGCCGCCCACGAAGACGGCGGGGACGGGCTGGCTGCCGGGGGTGGACCCCGCGAGCTTGAGGAGGAGGGCGTAGATTTGGCGGCCGTCGGCGTCGCGGTCGAGCTCCACGATGGTGGGGCCGACCCCGAGGCCGAAGAGGAGCTGTTTCACCACGTGGCACATGCAGCAGCCGCTGAGGGTGAAGATCACCACCGCGTTGCCGGAGGCCAGGAAGCGGACCCGCTCGTAGATTGACTGCATGCTCATCGCCGCCGCTAGCCCGTCTCCGGCGCCGGCGCCGGCAACGTCCATTCTAATCCGGGACGATGATGACTCTTTAACCACCTGCATTTTCTGTTCTGAGTTGATTTTTTTGTTTGCAAGAAGGAGATGGAGAGGTGTTTTTTGTTTGTGGTGTGAAACCAATTAATCCGGGGTACTGAAAGAAAGAGAGGAAGAAGAGTGATTTAAAGAGGGAGATTGGGGGGTGGGGGGGTGGTGTAGTGGTCGGGAGAGAAGGAGAGAGTAGATGAGATAGTAGCTGTACCCTGCAGATTCTGACGGCTGAGATCTCCCCTCTTTTACACACACCTCGCAGGTGTAGTACGACTTCTTTTTCAAGTCATGCAACTTTATGTTTGCATGCCTTTTCTCTCTCTCTCTCTCTTCACTTTTTGTTTTTGTAATTTTCTTTCATTTTCCCAAAAATTCAAATCCCTATTTAAAAATATTCTCCTGTAAACTTGAGGTGCGTGATTTATTTGGGAGAGATTTATTCATCCTTAACTAAACATTAGTAGTTTGATCATTGGCTTTGGAGACAACTATCCTATCCACTAGAGGTGCCTACAATTCAGCCAGGGATACACCCAACAAAACAATAGAAACTTTGGATACACCCAAAAAATGTGCTCGCCGGATAGATAACTTAGCCTAAGTTGTCATAGCTAATTGGCTCAAAAAAAAAATCAATAAAACATTCCCACAGGAGGTTGAATTTGTAATCTAGTGGTTACCAAACTACCGGTATGTGTAGATAAAAGATAAAAAAAAAAATTAAAAAGAGGGAGAGACACAGTATATTTAGTAGATGAAAACAGACTACATATTTAGTATAGATGAACATTAGTAAAAGTATTTCTTAAGATGGATAATATTTTTTAATAAAAGTATAAAAAAAAACTATATATAAAATGTATAGGTTTGATGGAAGTATATAAATAATTCAAAACCATAATATCTACTTGTGGCATAGTGTTTGGTTGAGAATTTTTGTACTCTACTATGAGATTTGATATTCATTATGATGTTTGTTTTCCTATTTTTATTATTCTACTATTAGATTCAAATCTTTGATAATTATAAAATTCACTACCCTTCTTCTCAACTCCCTTACTTTTGAACAATAGAATAAAAAATGTAAAAGACAAACAAGGGTCATTATCTATGCATTAAATATAAAATTTATTATATTATATATTTTTATATATTTATTTATTTCTCTCTTAATTAATTAATTATTTATTTAGATTCTAATTCATATTTACTACCCAAAAAACAAACTCCAACTACCATGTAGTGTAATAGTATCCCGATTACTATTCTAAATGGGTGGTTATAGGTTCGAACGTTTAGATTCTTTCGACTCAAAAGGTTTGAGAAAGTATAAAACATATACTATCTTATAAATAATCATGAGTATTTAAAAAAAAAAAAACTCTTTCTACCTAAATTCACTACTCCTTTCGTCCCATTTTGTTTATTTGGTTTGGTTAACGAGGTTCGACTGGAGTTATTTTTAATTCAATTTTTCATAATATTAAATTCAGTATTAGTATATAAAATTTATATATTTAGAAACTACATATTAATAGTATGAAACACAAAAAAATCATATTTAAAAGTAATTAAAATTACTAAAGAAAATAAAGAATGAAAAAGAGTTGATTTGACTAATAAATACTCCCACAGTCTCATTTTATATGTCATACTTACTATTTATTGGTCAAATTAGCTATTTCTTCTTTGTTTATTTTCTTTAGTATTATTTATTTATTTTTAAATTTGATTTTTTGTGTCTAATAGTACTTTTAGTGTAGTTTCTAAATATATAAATTTTGTATATTAATACTAAACATAGTATTATGAAAAATTGGATTAAAATAACTTCAGTTAAGTCTCATTAATCGAAATAAACACATAAAATGGGACGGAGTGAGTACTAAACAAGATTGATAAAATAAGACAAAGAAAGTACCATTATTAAATATTTGAATGCGATTCCCATGTTTTAACCGAACGCAACCTAGAATTTTTCAATAGAAAGTATCCCATGCAAGAAACATAAACTAAAGACACCAAGTGGATAAGGTTTGGTCTAAAAGAGAGCATATGTCGATGTTGCATGCATGTAAGGTGGGATTGAATTTTGTCATCATTAGTGAACTGTCATGTTGCTTTCTATAAAATTTGTTATGTAAATTCTAAAGAGTAGTGAAGTGTCATGTTGCTTTCTATACACTTTTTTATGTAAATTCGAAAGAGTAACTACAACAACAACAATAACAATAATAATAATAATAATAATAATAATAATAATAAATTTTTTTTATATATATGTGTCACTAAATTATATAAGATATTACATACTCTAATTAAGATTATCAAGGATTATACTCATTAAATTTTATTTTATTTCATTTTATTTGAATTGCAACCGGAATTCGTGTAATGAAATGTTTCACTATTATTGTTGTTGTTTCACTATTACTGTTTCTATACACAAGAGCCAAGAGGTTTAGGTCAACAATTTTACCAACATGAATAGGTTAAATTAATATCAAAACTTCTTTTAAAAATTTATTTTCGACTACTGATGGTGAAAATTTTTGACCACTTTCCAACCCTTACAGGGTTCGCGCATGGGCAGCTCAGTTAGTAACAGAGTGAAATTTGAGAAAAAAGACCAGAGATCGAGTCGCTTCAACCTCTCAAGTCTCAAAGTGAGGGGATGGGGGCTCCTTGTGTGCAGTAAGCAAAGGTCTAGCATCTATGTTAAGCTAAATTACTATAATTTACATTCTCTCAGATCAGATGCTAAGTTGGGCCTAATAAATTTTCAGCAATCTTTACAAAGAAGCTAACATTTTGTGCATATTGGACAATCCATAAACATGGTGACTACTATACCTTAGGTTCAAATTGATGTTTATATTTTATACACCTCGTAATAATTTTTACTCGTTCTTGGAATTACTGAAAAGCAATTTTGTGGATCTCAAAAGTGACGAGAAAAGTTGTCCGAGCCCAAATAAAATTTCAACAACGTTTACAAAAAAGTTAACATTTTGTGCATATTGGACGACAACCCATCAACAGGACGTGACTATCTTAGCTTCAAATTGATGTTTATATTTTATACACCCCATAATAATTTTGACTCGTATAATTGAAATTACTGAAAAACAATTTTGTGGATCTCAAAAGTGATGAGAAAAGTTGTCTGAACCCAAATAAACTTTCAGCAATGTTTCAAAATAAGCTAACATTTTGTGTATATTGAATGACAACCCAGCAACAGAGTGACTATTGACTACTGACGACTATACCTTAGCTTCAAATTGATGTTTATATTTTATACACGTACCCCGTAATAATTTTAATTTGTACTTGGATATAGGTGCTAGCATTGGGTGGGCATTATGAAACCATATTAAGTAAGGGATTAAAAATTCCGCCACCCAACACAACACTCCCCCAGGGAAGGGGACAACGGTGTTAGTTCAGGGACGACAGAGGGTGGTAAGTAGCTAGTAACAGTAATTAAGTAGAAGTAAGTGTAACCAAAGAAGAGGGGGTAAGTACTGGTAGAGGGTGACTTTAATTTTATTACCATCAATATATATAATTGCAGTGTTTAGGTGAAAGTCATTCGAATAATATGTGACCCAACTTTGACTAATCATTAGTGTTATAAACAATTTGAATTGATTCAGCAAAATGTTTCATCCTTGAAGATGAGTTTAATTAATATAATCTTGAAAGAATATTGTAAATGATGAGACGGCCTTCCAATTATCATAAACATATATGCTCATATATTGAAAAAAAAAAAAAGAGAAAATACATAGATATACCTTCAATTCTTGCAGGTATTCCCAAGGTTATGGCACTTGCTAGAAACATTGACAATCTAAAAATTAAGAGGATAGTAATTGAGCATATTATATCATGGACATATCTATAGGTCTTGCCAGATGAACTTGTCCAAAAAAATAATGTGCTATACATTAAAAATGAAAATGTATTATAATAGGGAGTGCTAGTTATACTATGCACATTGAACGATTAAACTAATATCTACTGTAAAAGTTAAAATAAGTAAATATTTAATATAATTTTTTTTTATATAAAAGTTAATTAATATAATATATTATTATTTTTTTTCAATATAATCAAAATAAATATTCCAACTTGTGATAAAAAGTAATAGTAAAATAGAGTATTATTTCAAATAGTTAGAATTAAAAATAAAAATTATGTCATAATAATTTCATTTTAAAGTTAATAAAGTCTTCTTAATGCTTTAAAAAAAAAAAAGATCTTCTTAATGTGATGATCATCGATAAATACGTAAATGTTAACTTATTTTTGTTAAATAAGTGCACAATATAGTATTACCAGTTGCAAGGTAATGTTGTCATTAATTATAATAATGCCCCTACATTTTTTTAATTTGATCTAATCCGTCCAATTTTTACAATTGTGTAAGACTGAAAAATGGTTCTTAATTTTCTCATGGGAGTGTGCTCTCATGTGATCCTATGATCCTAATCCTATATATATATATATATAGGGAGTTCAAGTGAGAATAATGCTTCTTGTAAAACATGTGTATTAATCTCATTTGTTTATCTGGATTGATCAATGATTAAAAATAAAATAAAAATGTTATGTAGGTACATTTCATAAATATTTTAAACTACTTTATCAAAATTTATAATATTTATGGAATTGATCGACGCATATAAGCTTTTAGGAGGGTTAAATGGGGTAAAAACACAAATTTTACTGTGGACCATGGTCCAAGTAGTAGCATGAAGTAAGTATCATTCTAATTATGCATCAATTTCACAAATTCATTTGACATTATTGTTCTATTTTTCAATTTCTTCATTTTTACACACATTAGTTTTGTTATAACAACACACAAATATCATTTTAATTCTACGACAATTTTATCCACACAGTACTGTGTGGAGCATTGTCCACTAAATAACAACCGGGTAAAATCTTGTTGGATTTGCATTTTATTTTTATTTTTATTTTTATTTTTATTTTTATTTTGGGTGATGTATTCATTAAGTGCGGCAAATTATACTGTGCACCACGTACCTAAACGACGTCGTTTTAAGTATTGTAGACTAATCGTCCGTTTTTTTTGGAAATCACGTTTCCCGTTTCGGCCGGTCTCTGTATTTATGTTAATATTCTGTGTATTCCAGGGAATCATTCTGTGTATTCTAGGCAACCGTTCTGTGTATTATAGGCAACCGTTATGTGTATTCATGTTAGTAACACATGTTGTGATTTCATGTTAGTAACACATGTTGTGATTTCATGTTAGTAACACATGTTGTGATGTGTTTGTGCATTCGAATGTTTAGGAGGATGAGTTCTGTGTATTTTGTGTAAATATTATGTGTATTCATGTTATTAACACAAGTTGTGATGTGTTTGTGCATTCGAATGTTAGGAGGATGAGTTCTGTGTATTATGGGCATCAATATTCTGTGTATTATGGGCAAACATTCTGTGTATTCTGGGCAAACATTCTGTGTATTCTAGGCAAACATTCTGTGTATTCTATATAATGATTATGTGTATTATAGATAATGAATTCCCTTGAGTCATTCGCGTCCACTAACATCTGTGTATTTTGTGTCAATATTCTGTGTATTCTGGGCAAACATTCTGTGTATTCTAGGCAAACGTTCTGTGTATTATAGATAATGATTATGTGTATTATAGATAATGAATTTCCTGAGTCATTCGCGTCCGCGTCTACTAACACCGAAACGACGTCGTTTTACGTACGTGGTGCACATTGCTATGTGCACTGTGGTGCAGGGTATAACGATTGATTAAGTGCCTAACAGGCCATTTATAGATAATAATGGGCCAACGAGTAGGTCCATTTATCACTCCAGAGTAATAAAAGAGCCCAAATGTGGATCAGCATTGAAGGCTTGTAGTCGTCCATCATCTATATTATTAGTTTGCTCATCAGCATATATAGTTCAATCATTATATCGTGGACCAGAGTCTACAATATAAATAGTAAACCCTACTCGATGATATAATGTATCGTCTAATTACACGAATCAACCTCTATTCTACATTTTTACACAATAACATCCACACCTCTAGTTATTTTACAATGTTTTTCTTTATTAATTTTTTGTCTGCTTTATTTATTATTCATTGGTGAAAGAGTAAAACTCATTTTTCTTTTATTATTTTAAAAGTATTTTTAATTTTTTTATTAATATCAAAAATTTAATAGTGCAACAAATTTTAATTATATACATAAGTTGAGTAGATGTATTCTTTTTTTGAATACTACAGACTCTATTACAATGCAGTATCTGTTCATAACTACTTTCTCAACCTATTGAAGCACAAGAATCAGTATTGCCTCCACTAAGACTCGAACCCACCACCTCCTGTATAAAGAGAAGGGTTTGAGTAGATGTATTCTATACGTTCTTTTAGAACTTTTAACTTAATGTAGTGTGAAATAAAATAGGTGCCCTACTTTAGACAGTCTTGTGCTCTCAAGTTAACAACATGTACCTGAACCCTTAGGTGGTGAGACTTCTTTGAGTTTCTTGAACAAGATTAATACACTCCCACATGATTGATGGGAGTGGGTTCGAGCCTCAATGGAGGCAACTTTGACTCTTTGTGCTTCAGTAGGTTGAGAAAGTAACTATGAACAGATACTACATTGTAACAGAATCAGCAGTACTAAAATATATATATATATATAATCACGTAATTTGCATAAGAATTTATACTTAAAGAAGTGATCCAATCTTCAAATTAGAGATACCTGCTACAATCGCCATGTCGTACTCTTATCAAGTAGAAACCCATATAGTTTAGATTAAATTTTAAAGAATGATCTATTTATTAAAATTGTAAAATTGCATGATAAATAACAACAATAACAACAATGATGATGATGTCTCGGTTACCATTCTAAATGAGTGATCATAAGTTCAAACTTCATGAGTATTCCAAACCCTAAGTGTAATACACTTTCATATTTGCAAGTGCAATGTTTTAATACTATATGCGCATTTTGTTAATACCAAATATGCATTCAGTAACAACTAAATGTGCATTCCTAGAAAATGATGAAAAGTGCATATTTTAGTGTTCAAGTTTGCATGGTAAAGTTTGTGATATAATTACAAAAAATACGACTACATTTTAAAAAATATATATATAATAAGATTTGTTCGATTCTTTCATATATAAGGCTGGGATTGGTTCTTAGCACTTTGGATTCACTTTCTGTCCATTATTATTAATAAAGGGAAAATGACATTTTTTTCTCCCTGAGTTATATGTATATAACTTTTTTCCCCCTGAGTTATTAAAGTGATTGTTTTTCCATCTGTGATGTTAAATTGACATCTTTGACCTTAAAAATAACTATTTCATTTATTTTTCTTCTTCAATAAATTATTGCTTATATGTTTGGATGATCACGATTCTGTTTGAATCTAATCGGACACTGTAACAATCATACCAAATTAAAATAGTATGGATAGTTCTGGTTACGATTCAGAACCGAAAAAATAAAATAAAATAATTGTTGAATCGTGAACCGAAACTGAACCGCAGTCATACATAATGAAAATGATCAAACACTTATTTTGATAAATCGGTTCGGTTTGGTTTCAATTTCGATTTTGAACCGCCACTTCAAAATTTATTTATTTATTTTTGTAAATTCTATTTCTTATTTTTAAAATAGTCTAAATTCAAAATTTATTTTATTTTATTTTTTCTGGTTCTGAATCATAACCATAACCGTCCATACTATATATTTAGGTTCAATTGCTATAATGTCCGATCATGTTTGAACTGAACCATGGCCGGTCTTCCAACATATAAGTAATAATTTGATGGAGAAGAAATATAAATGAAATAGTTATTTTTAAGGGCAAAAATACTAATTTAATATCACAGGGGAAAAAACCGTCACTTTAATAACTCAGGGGAAAAAATGCTATATACATATAACTCATGGGGAAAAAGTGTCATTTTCCCTAATATAAATTTAGGCGTGTTGAGATCATGGTATGAAACTATGAAAGTGGACCTAAATTTTTGTCCACTTATTCAAAATTTTTCAAGAGTACATATAGCTAATTTATATCTTATAGTATTATGAAAGAATTGACTTAATTACTCTTTAATTTTACTATAGTAACGTATTATATTTATTTTTAATTATTAATTTTACTATAGCTATTTTTTTTAATGAAAGAAACTTACAATGGTGTACATTGGGTAAACTCAACTCCTACGTAATAGTTTACAAATAACATATATAGTAGAGATAAATTGCACTCCACATAGAAAAGATAAAGTGCATTAAAACGACCATGAATAACTCAACTAAAAGAGTATATATAATGATTGTACGAAAATTATATTTCAATCTCCTTGATCACCGTATCCTTTTGGAGTAACCATATCTAATACTCAATCTTCTCCCTAAAGCTAAGGTTGAATTCCTAACCCCAAGGACCTCACACCTCGATTTAACAGAACATTTGGGAGCATGTAAATCACACTGACTCAGCAAACAGAATCAATATCGATGCGCACAAGGATCTGTCCACTTTAGTAATCTGTCAAAATTTAATACTCCGTATTTGATTATAGATTTATAGTGGTTCTTATGTTGCCACTTGTCGTGAGTTAAGTTCATCCCGGAGACTGAAGGAGGAGAATTTAGAGTTCCATACTTCCACTTTCGCTGCCATTCTTTTACTTCGCTGTTGGTATCATTATATTAATTATATTCAGTCATTGTCCTCATCTGCTCTGCTATTGATTTAATTTCTTATGTTTTATTTACTCAGTTATTGAATTTATATTGGTGCAGTCTCATTCTCTTGTTGTAGAAATAGGATTTATGTGTTAGGAGCCGAGACGAGGAGATAATTTTGAGAGACAACTGTTGCATTTTAGAATAGAAAATTTCGTTTGAAATTTTGAATATTAACACATTATACTATATTGTAATTTAAATCTTAATAACTCATCATTTTGATGTTTCAAAAAAAAAATCATCATATAGGTTGTAACTTTTGCACTTTGCTGATCTCGTTGGTATTATTTGACTAGGATTGTCATACACTCATACATAGCAATAATATTGTTACGTTCTTATATTTTCCTCTTCCTTTTTAATTAAAAAATGGTATAATTATTGTAGAGCAAAACAAATGATATTTTTAACCAAATAAACTTTATATATACAAATTATTGAGAAATTCAAAAGATGAGTCAACCCTATGAACCCCTATTCAAAATCTTACCAAGAGTAACGTAGGGAAATTGAAAAGGATCTTGATGAAACTCTAAAATCTTGTTTGGTTAAGTGAACCTAATCACGTTTTTTTTTTTTTTGAATACTACTGACTCTATTATAATGCAATATCTGTTCATAACTACTTTCTCAACTTATTGAAGCTCGAACCCACCACCTCCCGTATAAAGGGAAGGGTTTGATGCCACTGGACCACAAGAACCTAATCACGTTAGTAATATTCTTTGTTCAAAATCTTTTAGTCTTCACTCCTCAAGTCATTTATGCTCTTGCATCGCTTATTGCTTTCTTACACCACAGGATAGGCTTAGACTGTGATTTCCTAGTCAAAGTGCCCTTATATTAGTATGTGTTCATATGATTAATATGTTTCCCTTCTAGTGAATATATCTAAATGTAATAAATAAGAAATTGTTATGGCATGTTTGGTTGGATGGAAAATCAATTCTATGAAAAAGATTTTCCAAAAAGTTGAGTAAAATGAGTAATTATGTTGTTTGGTTGGATGGAAAATGTTTTCCATGGAATTTGACTTCCCAAAAAGAAAGGAAAACAAATTCTTTGGTTGAGATGGGTATTTTGTTTTCCAAAGAGATTGGGAAGAAAGTATAAGCCCTTGGACTATTTTACCCTCATCAAAATTGACTAATTACACATGTATATATAGTCAAACCATTAATTACTAAGAGCATATTGGTCTTTATATTCATAATTCCTTACCATTTCAAACTCAACCAAACAATGGAATTCATATTCCCAGTAATTTCTTTTCCACCAACCAAACAGTGGAATCTATTTTCCTGGTAATTTATTTTCCACGGAATTTGAATTCCATTTCCTTCAAATATTTTCCAGCGAACCAAACGAGCTGTTATTGTTAGATAAAACGTGAGGCCCAAATTCATTCACGGATCACTGCATCAATTTTTCCTTGGCTCCCACGTGTTTCAATGTTGAATACTCCACCACCATAATTTGCCATGTTTTTCTCCTCTTCTCCCAATGTTGAATCCCCAACTCCAAGGGCCCCCATGCCCCAGTCCGACAAATCATCTGGGAGGATGTAAATCATAGTAACTCAGGTTTAACCGAGTAGTAATTTTTACTATTCGGTCAACTCAGGTTTGGCCGAGTAATAAAGTTTTACTCTTCATGCGTAACATTTCGACAACTCTTCGTGGGTACTGCTCGAACTACTATTTGTGAGTACTGCTCGAACTACTCTTCGGAGTACCATTTTGGACAGTGTTAATTTTGATTCAAATGAATTAATTTCTAATTAATTCTAATTTATATTTTAAGAATTAACGATTATAACAGATGTGTTAAACTCCAAATTAAGTTATCAGTTACGAATGTTACAAATCTAAGTTTATTCTAGTAGTTAATGCCATGGTTTAATGCTATTAAATCATTCTTCTCCTGTAAAAGCTTTGGTGGTTGGCAAATTTTATTAGCCCATGGTTTTCACTTGAAAAAACATTTTTGTTTTCTCTCTTCCTCTCTCAACCTTTATCTTACGGAAAAACTATGCCAACATTTTCAAAAAGGAATTAAGTGTTTGCTTGTTGTTCTTGTTCATTGAGTTTTTAGTTTGAGTGTTCAAACTTTACGTTGCGATCCATTTTATCCCGAGAGACTGATGCTACAATACTCCTAGCACCCTTGAAAGGTAGCAAATTATTTTTAAGGAAAGTGTGTGCTACACACGATATGGGTCTTTCCTTGTTCTTTATGTCGTTGGGTTTATAATCTCATATTTGAAAATCCCCTCTCATTTATTTATTTATTTTATATAAATAAATTTGATTACCTTCGTTTCATACCAGATTGTTGTTGGGGTTATTTTTGTAATAATTATAAATCTCATTATTTTTTAATCATATATATATATATATATATATATATATATATATATATATATATATATATATATATATATATATATATATATATATCGTTAATTATGGAAAAAATTAAAAATTAGAAGATAAATTAAGTACAATCAGACTGTCAAAATCGAATCAAAACTGTCTCAAACTTGTCTTTGCTATTAACTACGGGGGGTTAGACCTCTCGTATATTGGCTCAATGGCTCGGCTACTCATTCTTGTTTGTCTCTTGTTAGTTCGATTAGTTCTTGTGCTATTCGTCATATTAGTCGGTCAGCGAATCAAGACACTCACACTTTAGCTAAGATAATTGTATCTCAGTCTGGCTGTTTGTAGTGGGAGGGTACTCCCCCGGACTGTTTGCTCAACATTTGTTTCAATTCGTAGTTTGTGTTGTTGGCTTTCAAAATAAAGAAGAGAAAATGAAAGAAAGAGAGGGAACAAAGGTAGTATTGAGTTGTCCTCACATGGGTGCATGTGAGGATGACCCACCATGGCCATGGGAAGGAGTGTAAAAATGACATGTACATCGTTTTCTCCAGACCTAGGTCTCTCTGTTGGGTTATGGTTTCTGCCTCGACACTTCTATTCCTACGATGCATGAACCCACCCACCCACCCACACCCTCTATTTGTATCCTTGTGTTTTCTTATATATTTATTATTAATATTATATGCTCAATCATTAATTCACGAGTATATTTGTCTTTATGCATTTGTATGCTGTTGCATGCATCTATTCACCATTTTTTCTTTTAGTTTATTTAATTTCTTATAAAAATTTAATGATCACCCAACATATACTAATCAAAAGGCTAAGGACGTCATTTCACTAAATTATACGGAGTATATATATTTTTATGTTTTATGATCATTATATTTTCATTTCTTTTAAAATTTACTAATCCTGCATCGAATTTGATTTTTTTTTCAATTTATCCAATTTAATATTCGACTAAAATATCAATCCAATTTAGAACAAATAGATAAGTTAGCAAAATAGGGTTGAGTTCAAATTATTATTATTATTGGATTAGATGGTAAAACTGGATCAATTTTGACTAAAGCTTCAAATTTAGTGTGAAATTATCAATTTTAAAATAAATGTATATAGTTTTGCCAATGACGTTGTGGTCTAGTGACACGGAGTGACTCTTTCTAATGGGAAGTCCTAGGTTTGAGCTCCGGTGGGGGCAGTATTGACTTTTTGTGCTTTAGTAGGTTGAGAAAGTAAAGTAGTTATGAACA
>NC_044925.1:5349031-5373125 GCF_003576645.1 Ipomoea triloba | reverse complement strand
TATTATATATATATATATATATATATATATATATATGATTAAAAAATAATGAGATTTATAATTATTACAAAAATAACCCCAACAACAATCTGGTATGAAACGAAGGTAATCAAATTTATTTATATAAAATAAATAAATAAATGAGAGGGATTTTCAAATATGAGATTATAAACCCAACGACATAAAGAACAAGGAAAGACCCATATCGTGTGTAGCACACACTTTCCTTAAAAATAATTTGCTACCTTTCAAGGGTGCTAGGAGTATTGTAGCATCAGTCTCTCGGTATATATATATATATATATCGTTAATCGACTTATTCACAACCTACCAGGAGAACTAGAATACTTTTATGATATATTATAGCATTTTTGTAAGAAAATTATATATAAATAATAAGAATCAAATTAATTGAAAGTTTGTGGAGATATATTCGATTTAGAATTTTAATGACTTTTGTAGACTTTTTTAAATAAAAAAAAAGTTCATAAAAATTAATAAAAGTCTATGACTATTTTTTAAATAGATTTTTATAGACTCTTAGTAGTAGTAGTTCGTAGTTCGTAAGTGTGAACCATTAGTAGGAGGTTCATGGTTCACCAAAATAAATAATAGTAGTAGTACGTAGTTCGTAAGTGTGAACCATTAGTAGGTTCATGGTTCACCAAAATAAAAAGTTTTAACCATAACCATAGTTCGTGTAATTCAAATTATAACCGTAACATTTTATACAATAATTATAGTTTATATATGGCTGATTTGCACTCTGCAAATTGAGTTTTAAACCTTCAATTAAAATCGAACTATAGCCACCTCTAGACTTGGAGACTGAAAATTGTCAGTTTCACTAGTCTAATAAATTAATTTGCTTGGACGAAGTATTTTCAAAAAAAAAAAAGAAAAAAAAAAGATATGGTTTGCAATTTTGATGGGGGAAGAAAAAGTGATGTTGAATAATCAAAAGGATCATATGATGAAAAAGATGGGGTGCCATAATTCCAAATAATTAGATCAAGAAAATGTTGATATGTTGCTACCTAGCTCCATAATTTGCCACATGTAAATAAATGCTGTCACTTTAGCGGTTTTTAATTTGCCCTTCAAGGATAAGGTGGTCATGTTTGACTTCACAACAAAATTTATGGTCAATTTTAATCTGTGAACTATAATGAAATTTTCAAAATTAATTTTTTAATTTAAAAATTATTTAATTGTATTTTGTTTTTGTGCTTCTAAAATAAACAAACGCAAGCAGGGAACTACACAGGGATTGACCATTGCGTACAAACTACTAACAATCGGAGTACATGCATCCGAATGTGTACCATTAACAACATTCATGTTTCCACTGTTATCATTAACGTTAGTGGAATCCATATTGACTTATTCGTTTTATTCACTATTAAGATTGTAAGTTCTGAATAAGTTGATAAATTAAATCAAAATTATAGAAATGAAGCAATGAGATTTGAATTTTTAGAAAATATTTTTAACCAGTATACAAGGAAAATCCAAGTACTGTGTGTAAGACACATTCTCTTTGAAACTGATTCGCTACCTCCCAATGGTGCTAAGAGTGTCGTAGGGTCAGTCTCCCAAGATAAAATGGATTACAACATAATATTTGAGCACCCAAATATAATGCTTTTAGTGATCTTAAACAAAGTAAGCACTTCGTAAATTTGATATCAAAGAGTTGGCATAATTTTTACATGGAAGAAAAGAGGGTTTCGTGAGAGAAGAAAAACATAGTTTTGAAGTTGTTAAAAAATCCTCCAAAAGAGAAGAAAAACATAGTTTTGAAGTTGTTAAAAAATCCTCCAAAACATTATGTCCAACACATGTATTTGTACGAGAAATGAAATTTAATAGCACTAATAGCATTCAATATTGAATTTAAAATTTAATTGATAACTACAAAAACTCGTAATTTAATAATATTAAATATGATGTTACTGATGGGGATGAACCCAAGGCCCGAGGTCTAGCGCTCGGAAGCAGGAGGCAGCTGACTTAGAATCAGTCTGCAGGAGGTAATGGCGGACATAAGGAACGAAAGGGTAAGCTGACCAAGCGAGCTGAGAGTCGGCTGGTAGAAGGAAGTAGATGAATAGTATAGAGCATATGAGGGGGGTGATTATGGGTCGGCCGGTGACTTAAATCGGGGCGTCTCATGGAAATAGAGTAAGAATCCTAAGGAATACGACAAGTCTTAAGGCTAAGGAAAATTGACAGAGAGGAGTCGGTCATGCCGACCTTGGAGAAATGGAATTTAATAGCACTAATAGCATTCACTAGAAGTGAACCCCACTATACCACTATACCATAAAAGAGTCACTTTAAATGTTACTTTAAGCCAAAAGTTTAAAAATCCCACATGAATGAAAATTGATTTTTGGGGACTGAAAAATGACAGAATAGTGCTTAACAAACAATTCTTGTATAAGATAGGCAAGTGTTACCCTTTGAACCTTTCCTTATAAAGATATATTTACTTTGTTGGCTTTCGGTAGAAGTGATGCTTTTAAATAGTATTGACGTCTGTTTAAACAATGATATATCTTACAAAGGAACCTCCAAACCTTTATTCAATGCTCATGGGTTTGCATGTTTTGGCCATGGAACACTATTCCTAGTTCTACATGAGTTTATAAAAATTTGAGCCCAATCAATTATACTTTAAAGTGGTCCCACTTCTCTATCATATAGAATTTTTCCGAGTATCTCGCATATTCCACTAGTGTCAATGAACACTTTGAATTATTAAAGCATTAAGCATGCTAACCTTGTGCAAGATTAACTATTCAACGAGGAGTGGTTGGGAGTTCGAGACCGCCACAGTGACATGCTTCGTTACATAATTTAGTTGTCCCATTGAACCTAGGTTTCGGCTAGGTTGGGTATCCAAACTTTTATCCAAGGGTTTTAGCCCCATTCCTTGCATCAACTTCTTTACCAACTCTATGTTTAACCCTTTGATTAGCCCCATTCTTCAATTCGTATCAACTTCTTTACCAACGCTATGTTTAACCCTTTGATTAGCGGATTTGATATATTATACCTTCAACCTCACATATTCAACAGATATAACAACTGTAGTGAGAAGTTGTTTAATGGTATTATGTCTACGACATATATGTCTAGACTTACCATTATATATGTTACTTTGTACCAGTCCAATTGCAGCATGATTATCTCAATATCAACACAAATTGGAGGTATAAGTTTAAACAAACTAGGAATATTCTAAAGAAAGTTGTGTAGCCATTCAATCACTCCCTTCGCTACATACTACAATAAGTATTTGGATAATTGTTTTAAGAAAAGTACAAATTAAATATTAATTTTAATGTCAACTATAAGTCTATAATAAACTTCTCATATATAATATTGCACTGATATACTTTGAATTACTTATTTAAACCAAATATTAGACATTAAATCAGTCACGCAATATGCATATAAAATTAATTAATAAAATAAAAAATAGCACCAAAAAACATCATGTCGAATAAAATAATGTTGGATGGTTGATCACTTAGACAACTTAGTCACAAGAGTCAAGATTCCCTTCATAAATAATTATTTTCCCATGCGTTTTGGGATTTATATGAACGCAATAATATAATTTGCATTTTTTTTTCTTACCTAAAGCTTTCAGTCTGGTAATTAAACAAAGGAATTCCAAATCCTCAATTCAATAATTGTAATTCTATTTTTTCCAAAAAAAAAATATTTTTTGATATTTATTATCCTATGATCACACTATAAATCATTAGGGCCGGATTTTAGGGCGTGTAAGATATGCAACAGCACATGGCCCCAAAATTTTAGGGGTCCCTAGTTCAGCCCTGGCCTAATAGTTAGTATATGTATTTGTGATTATATTGGTCCAAAATTAGGTTTTTTTTTTTTTTTTGCATTTTTCTCTTTGCGATTTCTCTTCAATTTACAATTTATTTAATAGGCCTCACTTATTTATCAGCACAGGGCCACACAAATAAAAAAACCAACCCTATAAATCATAGGTTTAACATGAATCATAATCAAAGGTGTAAACAATGAAGGAGATAAACAAAGAGTTCCTAGTCACTCAAAGTGAAACAAGAACTGTCTCTCTGTCTCTATGTGTGTGCACGCCATTGTTCAGGTGAGTCCACCATTTTCTATAAGTCCATGTGGACAGATCTGAGCTATTGAATGTTTGAGATCAATGGCTTATAATATTTCGTCAACTGTGTAACTATGCAAGTGAAGTGCACAGTTGCATAATTGTCTAAGCTAGTGATATTAAACATTCAATGGCTCAGATCTGTTCACACAGACTCATGGGAAAAGATAGACTCATTTGACATGAGTGTGTATAAAAATTAGTAGAGTATGAACTCGATTTGAGAATGTAAAATTTTCATTGTTAACTTGAATTTTAAAAAAGAAAAAAAAAACATGAGCCAGTTGGCATTTGGAGTGGTTCAGTGGTACAATAAAACTGGATATATTATTTTAAAGGAGTTAATTCCACCGGAGGTACCTTGTCTTTGGTGACAATTCCAGATTTAGTCATAGACTGTCGTTTTTGTCATTTAACATTCCAGACTATTATTTTTTGGACACTTTTAGTCCTTCTCAAGAATTTTTCTATTTTTAGTAAGGACATTTTTGTCTTTTCATATTTTTCTTTTATTATTTTTCATATTCGAACCGGTTTAATTGGTTTAGGACTTTAGATAACATCTGATTTTTAGTAACCATATTTTTCAACTACATTTAACTCATTTAAGTAAAGTGCTAAACCAATTAAACCGGTTGAAATCAGAAAAATAACAAAGAAAAATATGAAGAGACAAAAATGCCCTTACTCAAAATAGAAAAAGTCTTGAGAAGGACTAAAAGTGTCCAAAAAATAATAGTCTGGGATGTTAAATGGCAAAAACGATAGTCTGGGACTAAATCTGGAATTGCTACCAAAGATAAGGGACCTTTGGTGGAATTAACTCTATTTTAAAGTCATTTGATTATTTAAAAATAAAATAAAAATTAAAAGATCATGATTTTACAAATAAAATATTTCAGATAAAATATCATCAAGCTTTTCGTCATTTATCCTTTCCGACAAAGAACACCCCACATATATTGTTAAATGGATCTTAATTACCTAAGTTTTGTCTTAATCGTTTACTTAACATCGGTATTTATTATATTGTTTGCAGGTGTTAATTTGTAAGTGAAGTTTGACATTTTATTTTATTTTAAAATTATTATGTTTATGCCTTTATGGTACAAATTATAGTTCCAATGTGATTACGTATATCTAAATTTCAAAATTCACGCCCTATGATATAGTTATCAATATTACGAGTGATTATTCAATATCTTCAAAAATTAATGATATAGTTACATTAATTGATGGACTATAATAAAAAGGATTTTGTCCAAACTTTTTTTTACTCCCTCACACAAAAATTTGATATTGACACTTTCATTGGGACCCATAGGATGAAGATAACATATCATATCTTGTCATGTCAGAGCGTAAAAGTGATGAGTAGAAAATGAGAGTCCATATAATAAAACTCTTTTTAAAGTTTAAGATTTAATCTAGGAAAAAGTGTCAAATAGGCCACTGAACTTATCGCTTTTGTGCAATTAGGCCATTGAACTTAAAAAGTGTGCAATTCAACCATCAAACAAGTAAAATTTGTGCAATTGGATCATTTTTACAAAAATTTTCTGGTAAAATCCAATTATATTACTAACGTATATGTATTAAGAGTGGCATTTTCTTCTACCATACTAGTTGGGAGTCAATATTGAAATGTTTTTAACTCAAATTGAATTAAAAAGTTTTGTAAAATTGGTCTAATTGCACAAATGTTTCTTGTTTGATTGTTGAATTGAACACTTTTTAAGTTCAATGACCCAATTGCACAAAAGCAATAAGTTCAGTGGCCTATTTGACACTTTTTCCTTTAATCTATAAAGATGATAGTCGAAAACCAAATCAATAATTCCTCAATAGTCAAGGGAATGAATCGTTCATTAAATAAATATGTCCTGCCTTCTATAAATAATGTACAGAGACTACACAGTCACTCGCTCCTAGACTCTTCTTCCCATTCTGTCCTTTCTTTTCTTGTCCTCCATTTTTCCATCTCTTCTGCAGCTCTCATAAATTTCCTTCTTTGGTTTCTGCAGATTGTGAAAGAACTAATTAAATACTCTTTTGTATGTGTTGATCTAATAAAAATAAAGAAAATGGAAGGAGGGGTTCATCCTGGCACAGATGCAACAGCTTTCAGGGAGTGTTTGGCTCTGTCTTGGAAGAACCCTTATGTTCTTCGCCTTGCTTTCTCCGCTGGAATTGGTGGACTTCTCTTTGGCTATGATACTGGTCTCTCTCTCTCTCTCTCTCTCTCGCCTTGATTTTTATTTCATTTTGGGTTTTTTAATTTTTTTCTTAATTTAGCTGATAAGATAAGATTAATACAGGAGTGATATCTGGAGCTCTTCTTTACATCAGAGATGACTTCAAGTCTGTTGACAGACGAACTGTCTTGCAGGTAACTAATTAGTAATTACTTCTTCCTTTCTGCCATCACCATAACTCCAACCATATCTCTCCTCTCCTCCTTTTTGCAAATAAATAAATAAAATTAAAAAATCTCAAATGAATTTCTCTGATGTCAATTTTTTAAAATTCAAAGTGTAAAATTATTAATTTTAGTCATATTCAGCTACTAAAAAGAGTGAAAATGGGTGATTTTTTTTACATAATGTACTGAGATAAAATGCACAGAAATCTTAGGTTTTGAGGAATGGTAAAAAAGTCATGATAATGAAAGGTGTGAATTGTTAATTTAATTATAGTCCAGGCACCATTTTGATAATTCATTCCATCTTTTAATTATTGCATATTACTTTCATTAATTTCTTGGAAAGAATTATCCCTATACTTTTTTGTCCTGTTATTAATTAACCACTCACATTTATAGCCCGTGAATCATATGTTGGCAGAGTTGATTTTGGATGTGAGGACCGTAGGAGACAGTAATTATTAGGTGTATCCTAGTGGGTTTAATGTTTCAAACATATAATACCTCAAAATTACATTAATTATTAAACTAGATTTCACTATCAACATTATCGCATTTAATTCTACTCATTTAATATTATCACATTACACTACTTAAAGCAATTACTCCGTAATTCTTAATTTAAATTTTTATTATTCTACTGTTTAATGAAGATGACTAATACATGAGTAGCATCTTATTATTCTTCCATGAATATACTCTTATTATTCAATTAAAAGGGTTTACTAGAGAAGAGAAAAGAAAAAATTACATATTGGTGTAACTTTTTTTAAAAGAAAAAAAAAAGATTGTTGAGAAGAAATTCTATCTAATAATTTGTTAGGCTCTGGGTTTATAGTTTTGTTTCTTTTTTCTTTTTCTTTTTTTGGTTACTGCGACACTGTTACAATGTAGTATATATCTATATTTGATTTCCTATTTAGGTGAGTTTAGAGGTGTAAACGAGCCAAACTGAGCTCAAGCTTGCCAATTTTCGAGCAACTCGATTGTTCGAGCTCGAGTTCAGGCTCGAACTCGAGTTTCGATTCAATTTTGAGCTCAAATTTAACCTATTTGATTTTAAATTCTTGTTTCAATTAAAAATAAACTATAATATTATATATATATATATATATATATATATGGTTCTTGAGCGGCTCGACGAGCCACGAGCTTATGACATTAGAGCTCGAGCTCGAATTTGACCGAGCTCAAATCGAACTTTGACCAAGCGGCTCGCGAACCGCTCTGTTCATTTACACCCCTAGGTCAGCCACAGTTATGTCACTTGACCACAAAGTTTTTGACTTTTTTCTTTTTAAGAAAAAAATCTTTAAGCGAGTACAAAGTATATTTTAATTTTGCCTGTTTATGGACTATTGGTTTAAGTGCCAAGTGTCCCTAGTCCCTACTGTACTCTTTTCTAGGATTTATGGTCAGTGGACAATACTCAACTTTTTACATGTATTTATTTGTCATATCCGATTCATAAAATTATGTTTATATTTTCAAAAGCATGTAATATTTTCACACGACTTGTATTAACAGATTAAAAATAATAATAAAATGATAGTATACCGAAAACGTAATAAAATTAAAGTACTTTTTTTTTAAATAAACATAATTCTTTAAATGTAGTATTTTTTAATACTTTTTCATGGTTCGAACTTATGACCACCCCATTTGGAATGGTAATCATAATGCCATCACAATTCATGGTAGATGGCATATAAATGTTGAATAATAAATATTGTTTCATATAATTTAGTTAGTTGTGGACTCCAATGTGTGTACTATAACAACAATCTCATACATATAAACAGCACACTATTACACCACCCATCCCCTGCTCTTCCACTCCATCTCATCCCACATTACCTCACCACACCCTTTATATATAAGGGTCCGTGTATAGTTAATGTTTGCATATAAGCACTTAATAAAGATGTAAAATACTCAAAGATCGATAACATAGTTTTAGATGGTTAAGTATGTTTATATGCTGTGATTTTTTCTCTTTGGCTGCAAATAGTCAAACACTATGTTAAACAATTGCCACTGCTTCCAATATGTTAATTATAATTTATAATGTATTTTGTATTTGAACCATATTATCTGTGTTTGATATTTTGTCGTGGACATTTTTTAATTAATTTGAAATTTGCCCCACTCGAAAAAAATTCTAGATCCACCCTTGGTTACAATTACATGGTTTTAATCAATATTATGTAATTATAATGCAATATTTAATTTGTACGTTGTGAATGTTATAGGAAGCTATAGTGAGTACGGCGGTGGCCGGAGCAATCGTAGGGGCGGCGATTGGTGGATGGTTAAATGACAAATATGGGCGAAGAACTGCCATACTATGCGCCGACTTCCTGTTTCTTGTAGGAGCCATTATCATGGCTACTGCCCCGAGCCCTGCCCTTCTAATTGTCGGAAGAATTTTCGTGGGTCTTGGAGTGGGAATGGCGTCCATGACTTCTCCGTTATACATTTCCGAGGCATCTCCGGCGAAGGTTAGAGGAGCCCTTGTGAGCACCAATGGTTTCCTCATCACCGGCGGCCAGTTTCTGTCCTATCTCATCAACCTTGCTTTTACCAAGGTATGTATGTGGTCTTCCCATTTTCGCTTCTTACTCAAAATAGTATTTATCTTGGTATACAATCTTATCAATATTACATCATGTGGTGACTTTTTTTTTTTTATTTTAATAAAGGTACTTTAAATTATATATTTTAATCAGGACCGATTTTTTTATTTGCGTGGCCCTGTGCTGGTAAATAAGTGAGGCCCTATCAAACTATAAATACACTGCGAATTGAAGAAAAGTGATTCGCGTGAATATTACGAAGTAGAATTTTTAAAAAAATTAATAATACGTAATAGAATTTAGATCAATCATGAAAACCTAATTTTGAACTAATATAATCACAAATACATATACTAACTATTGGACCAGGGCTGGACTAGGGGCCCCAAAAATTTTGAGGCCCTGTGTTGTTGCCCATCTTGCACGCCCTAAAATCCGGCCATGATTTTAATTGAAATTTAACTTTATAATTTATTGGAATAAGTCTTAAACTTTATATTGGAAGGAGTTTTTTTTTTTTTTTTCACTTTTTATCTTAGGAGTATTACACCATTTATCATATTTGATATCCAATTATTAATTTTTCACATTTGGTTTTTCACTTTTTATCTTAAAATATTGTTATATTTAGTCATTCGGCCTAATTTTCAGTCAAGGATGACCAAATTTGTATTTCTATATATGTTACTGTGCATAATGTCCATGATTTATCTTGAAGGACAAAATTGTCATTTTCTATAACAATTTTCAACTAAAAAAAATTGGTCAACGACTAAAAATTAGGCTGGAGAACCAAATCAAAAAAGGTTTTAAAAGTTATGAAATTAAATGTGAAAAAATTAATACCAAAAAACTAAATATAGAAATGGTCCAATAGTCATGGACCAAAAGTGAAGAAAGAAGAAAAAAAAGCCTATTAGAAGCCATCAATTATTATAAGGCATTTAGCTTTTTGGTGTAACATATCATGTGATGGCTTTTCTAAAGTAACTTCAAATGGCGTATGCTCTGGATTTCTAATTATGGACTATGCTTTTTAACAATTGTTTGGAACCATATCCTAGTTCTTGCCAGCCATAGAAAAATAGAAAAATACTGATCACTTTCATTTTTATCCTCAATTTTTATTTTACATTCAAAATCAACATTTTTATTGAGGTCCACGTGAAGAAGAAATAACCTATCGGCCCAAGACATATAGGGATAAAAGTAAAACAATAAGAATTGAGAATACATATTTTTTTTGAGTACTATTAATTCTGTTACATAACAATGTAGTATCTGTTCATAACTATTTTCTGAACCATCACCTCCACTGTGCTCGGAACTACCCAGTTCCATATAATTGAACTCATACAAATATTTGGTAAAATTAATTAATTATCTAACAATATAATAATATATGATCAGGCACCTGGGACATGGAGATGGATGCTTGGAGTTGCAGGTGTCCCAGCCGTGGTTCAGTTCATACTAATGCTTCTCCTCCCGGAATCACCCCGTTGGCTGTACCGCAAGGGGAGAGAAGCGGAAGCCGAAGCAATACTGCGGAAGATCTATTCACCAGAGCAAGTGGGCGCGGAGATTGAAGCGCTAAAAGAATCAGTGGAGAAAGAAATCCAAGACAAGCAGGCATCGGAGAAGGTCACCCTCCTCACACTGCTTCAATCCACGACGGTGAGAAGAGGGCTAATAGCCGGTGTGGGGCTCCAGATCTTCCAGCAATTCGTGGGCATCAACACCGTGATGTACTACAGCCCCACCATCGTTCAGCTGGCCGGCATCGCCTCCAACCAGACGGCGCTCCTCCTCTCGCTCGTCACCGCCGGGTTGAATGCCGTCGGCTCGGTCGTGAGTATTTACTTCATTGATAGGACGGGGAGGAAGAAGCTCCTGGTTTTCAGCTTGATTGGCGTCGTGCTCTCGCTCGGATTTCTGTCGGCGGTGTTTCACGAGGCTACTTCGCATTCCCCTGCTGTTAGCAACGCCGAGACGGCGCATTTCAATGCGTCGTCGACCTGCCCTGATTATCGCGGCGCCGCCTCTCCTCGGCTCTGGGATTGCACCAGCTGCCTCAAAGCTTCCTGCGGATTCTGTGCTTCACATCAAAATAAGGTAAAAATATAAGACATTATGTCAAGAAAGTATGTGTTGAGATTAGCCAAAACTAACCATGGCGACACCGTGAGGTTCAAATCCAGCTGAAAGTAGTAGATGATGGAAGGTGTGAGTTGGATCCTTTATGCGTGCATTAAGACTAGGGTCTAGCTAACTGGTAGACTAATTGCATCACTCGTGATTTATCTCAAGCGACGGAATCATGTGGGATAATGTGACTGCAATGCCTAAAGCTATAACTAGTAACGAAGCGTAACTAGCCACCATCCCTGGACTTGGTCCTTTTTTGGCCCATCCCTGGACTTGGTCCTTTTTTGGCTTCAGCTCAACAGCCCCCTAGTCACCAATTGATGGACTTGTCCTTTTACTGGCTTCCACCTAACAATTTTCCCTCTCAGCACCTGTCAGTCTTAATTGCACATTTTTACTCTTGTTGGGTTTCGAACCCTTAACCTAGCTCTAATTTTGGCAAAAGCTCAACTTTATTTCCTTATATACTGCCACCACATTTTAAGGTGTTGAACTTGACCATTTACTATTTCCGCACAACAATCCTCTAGGCTCTAGTCATGAATTGATGAACTTTGTCCTTTACATACACAACATAAAACATACATAACATTATACATTTTCACTTTTGCAGCTACTTCCGGGTGCGTGTTTGATCTCAGATGACAATATGAAAGATGCCTGTCACGAAGAACACAGATTGTGGTACACAAGGGGATGCCCCAGCAGCTTCGGGTGGCTGGCTCTCATAGGCCTCGCCCTCTACATCATCTTCTTCTCGCCAGGGATGGGAACCGTGCCTTGGATCGTTAACTCCGAGATATATCCTCTCAGATTCCGAGGAATATGCGGAGGGATTGCCGCAACAGCCAACTGGATATCTAACCTCATAGTGGCACAGTCCTTCTTGTCCCTAACTCATGCCATTGGAACATCATGGACCTTCCTCGTATTCGGGGTGATATCTGTGGTCGCGCTGCTCTTTGTTTTGATCTGTGTGCCGGAAACCAAAGGGCTTCCCATTGAAGAAATTGAGAAGATGCTGGAGGGGAGAGCTCTGCAGCTAAAATTCTGGAACAAGAAGGAGAAAGTTGCTAAGGATGGAGCAAATGTATGATGGGAGAGAGTGAAAGGGATATCAATTTGACTTGTAAAGTTGTAGTGTTTCTTGTTTTGGGTTCCCAAAATGTTAGTTTGAGCAATGAAATATTGTTGACAAATAGCTCAACATGTATGTATGGATTTACTAAACCCAAACTTCTATACATAATGTATGATCCCTTTCAATAAAACATATATATCTACTAAATTATATAATGGGAATATAATAATGCAAGAGATTCCATTTGAACAAAGAACTTGCATCTGAATACTCTGAGGTTTGGATAGTCATCTCTCTGAAAGAGAGTAAAACACTCCAAAATAATGTGCAAATCTACTCAGATAAGCAACCATAATGTGTAGAGTGGATCCCTTACCAATAATACGAGCCACCGTCTTTTTACTGAAATAAGTAGTAATCATGAAATTTGTTTTACTAGGGATCCTAAGATGAGTTTAGAATAATCTGAATAATCAATTACACGATAGACTGAACTCCTATACGAGAGTTAACACAAAACTCTCCTAAGTTATTGGAGCTAAACTGCTGACTAAATATAAACCACCAATTACAAAGTATACATTATAAGACCTATAATATAATATGTCTAACACGCCCCCTCAAGCACAAGATTGGTAGGCAGTAACATTGAGCTTGGAACGAAGAGTCTGAAAACGCTGGGCCGGCAACGGTTTGGTGAAGATATCAGTCAACTGATCCTTCGTAGACACAAAATTAACAATCAGATCCCCCGAAGCAAATTTGTCTCGAACAAAGTGGTAATCAACCTCAACATGCTTTGTGCGAGTATGAAAAATCGGATTGGCAGCTAAGTAAGTGGCCCCCAAATTATCATACCAGAGAGTCGTGGGTTGTCCGGAATGTAGCCGAAGTTCACGTAATAAGGAAACCACCCATGTAACCTCAACAGCGACATCAGCAAGGCCTTTATACTCAGCTTCAGTAGATGATCGGGCCACAGTGCGCTGTTTTCTCAAAACCTAGGAAATAAGATTGTCACCGAGATAGACAGCATACCCACTCGTAGATTTTCTGTCAACCGGGCATCCAACCCAATCAGAATCGGAATAAGCATGCAGGGCAAAGTGCTTTGTTTTGGTAAGGTGTAGCCCGAGATCTTGTGTGCCCTTAATATAGCAACACACTCGCTTCAGCAAACCCCAGTGCTCAGTCGTCGGTGAGTGCATAAATTGACAGAGACGATTGACCGAGTAAGACAAATCCAGCCGAGTGATAGTCAGATACTGTAATGCACCAACAATTCGGCGATACTCCGTCGGATTATCAAACAGTTCAGGTGAAGATGCCTGCGATTGTGACACAGGCGCTGGCGTAGCTAGGGGCTTGCAGTCAGACATGCCAGCACGGGTTAGAATATCCTGCATATAGCGCTTCTGTGATAGTAAAAGATCCCCTTTACAGGGTATGGTCTCAATGCCCAAGAAGAAGCCTGGAGTTCCTAGATCACGGATCTTAAACACAGTTGACATTTGACGAAGAAGAGAGTCAATCAATTTGGAGTCGTTCCCCAGCATAATAATATCATCCACATAGACAAGTAAAAACACACGAGAGTCACCGGCTGTGTAGTGAAAAAGAGAAACATCTGTTTTGGATGGTGAAAACCCTGCTGTTGTCAGGAAATCATGAAGGCGCTTGAACCAAGCGCGAGGTGCTTATTTGAGGCCATACATCGACCTCTAAAGATGATAGACATGACCCGGATGTAATGGATCCTCATAACCAGGAGGATGTTTCATAAACACGGTCTCTGGAAGATGGCCATTGAGAAAGGCATTATGGACATCGAGTTGCCTGAGGGTCTACGAATTTGAGACTGCGAGCGAAAACAATAGCCGAACAGTAGTTGGTTTAACAATAGGGCTAAACGTGTCGAAGAAATCTTCCCCTGCTATTTGATTGAAACCCTTAGCAACTAGTCGGGCCTTATAACGTTCAATAGTCCCATCTGCTTTGCGTTTGGTGCGGAAGACCCACTTGCAGCCTATAATGTTCATATGTGGAGTTGCAGGAACAAGTTTCCACGTCTAGTTGTGTAGCAGTGCATTAAATTCCTGGTCCATAGCATCTCTCCAGTGAGTGTGTCCTACTGCTTGAGAATAACAAGTAGGATCGGTAGTAGTGTGTAGAGCATAAAACTGCTTACCCGTGCCCCGAGTTTTCCGACGTGTGCGCATGACATGACCACCGTCCTAAGCCCGCTCAGTTGTGGTACGGGTATCAGTAGAAGATGTTAACGCCTGAGTATCAACCTTGAGTCCCAGAGGATTCAGTTGGAACCGGTATAGACACAGTGGGTGAAGCCGACTGAACTGGAACAGAAGCAACTGGGGTTGGCTGTGTCGGTGTCAAAACTGGCGCAATTGCCCAAGTAGTGTCGGGGGGACTAGGCATAACATTGTCCTGCATTCTTTCTTGTAAAGCAAAAGGGAAGACATTTTCAGCGAACCGCACATGGCGACAGGTATAGATTTTTCCAGTGTGTAGGTCTAAGCAACGGTATCCCCTATAGCTGACTAGGTAACCTAGGAAGACGCAAGGAGTTGACCTATACTCGATTTTGTGACGATTATAGGGCCGTAGATACGGATAGCATCGACACCCAAAGACACGGAAGAAAGTATAGGGGGGTTGGGCTTTGAACAATTTAGAGTAGGGACTGTGAAAATTTAGAGCCGTGGAGGGTAGGCAATTTATCAAGTAAGTTGCAGTTTCGAAAGCATATTCCCAGTATTTTAGTAGAGTTTTACTCTCGGCAAGTAAGGCAAGGCCTGTTTCAACCACGTGTCGGTTCTTTCTCTCAACCCTCCTGTTTTGTTCGTGAGTATAGGCACATGATTGGCGGTGTAAAATACCAAGAGACTCAAAAAGAGAGTGGAGATGGCGATATTCTCCACCTAAATCAGACTGGATGGCTTTGATAGAACGTGAAAATTGACGTTCTACCATCGCCCGGAAAGAATTAAAAGTTTTATAAATATCCGATTTCACCCGTAAAGGATAAAACCAGGTGAACCGAGTACAGTCATCCACGAAAAGTACAAAATATCGAGAATCGGTATTAGAAATAACCGGTGACGGACCCCAGATGTCCGTATAAACTAAGTCTAATACATTATTACTACTGCCTAGAACTCTATCTAGTGGAAACCGAGAGGATTTCCCTAGTTGACAATCGGAGCAAATTTTAACAGAATTTATATTATTCGTGGTTACAGGACAGTTTTTCAAGACACGTTGTAGAAGCTTACTGTGTGGATGACCAAGACGCTGGTGCCAAACAACGGAGGAAGCCCGGGCCGAAAGAAATGCATTGTGACCCCGAGGTAGAATGAGCTTGTACAAACCGCCAATAGTGGAACCTCTAAGAAGAATGGCCCGAGTTGTGCAATCCTTCACAAAAAACAGATTCTTATGAAATTCGAAAAAAACATTATTTTCGTTAGTGAATCTGTATACAGAAAGTAAAGGAATGGAAAGTTTTGGAACATGTAGGATATTAGACATATGAAAATTGTGCGAATCAGAATGGATAACCGTGCGACCCACACTAGAAACACCCAGACCTGTACCATTGCCAATTTTTAAAACATCATTCCCGGAATATGGTTCACTGTGATCCATCATCTGCGCGTCGGGGGTTACATGCGTAGAGGCACCGGTGTCAGGGTACCACGCGTCTGCAGTCGTATAGCCACTAGGTTCGCCGGAAAACGCCATATTCGCATGAGCAGCCGGTCGGTCGTCGTACCTCCTGTAACAGGAGACGGCGCTGTGACCAGTAAACCGGCAGATCTGGCATCGTGGTGCCCCGCCGTTCCGACCGCGACTATTGCCACGACCACGCCCATTTCGACCACCGCGGCTGTTGGAACGACCACCGCCGGTATTACGTCCACGCCCTGCAAAAAAGGCAGTCTGAGGATTGTGAACTGGCGCCGACTCTTACGTAACAAATTCATCGGACTGGATGAATTCTTGTGCGCGGAGATGGTCGGCTAGCTGTGCGAGGGTCACCGGCGTGCCCGGGGTGGTCAAGGAACTCGCCATTGCTCGGAATTCTGGCCGGAGACCGCGAAGCACGTACAACAGCTGCTCATCGGCGGTGAGAGGGCGACCAACGAGCGATAAGGACTCCACCAACATTTGAGCCTGTCCAAGGTATTCGGCCGGCGTGAGATTGGCTTGACGGAGCGTCTGGAATTGCCCCAACAAACTGAGGCAGCGTGATCGGGAAGTCGATGCAAGCGCTGCATTAATGGAGTCCCAAACCGCCTTTGAGGTGCCCTTGCCGACGGCAAGGTACATTACCTCGCTCGTTAATGAGGATACCAGCAATGAAAGGATGGCCTGATCTTGCTGGATCCAAGGCAGATAAGCCAGATTCGGAGACGTCGTCGGCGGCGCGGTGGATGGTGGTGTCGCAGCAGTGGTGATAGTCGCCGGTGGGCAGGGGATTGAGCCATCAACATAGCCGATTAATCCTTGGCTTCGAAGAAACGGCAACACCTGAGTTCTCCAGTAGATGTAGTTGTGTGTAGAAAGCTTAATGGAGAGAGCTTGGTGTGCCGTGGCCAAGAACGGTGTCGCCGGCGAGGGAGGTTGGCCAGACGGGATGAGTGCTCCATCGGCTGAATTGGCGGTCATGGTTACGCGAAAGGAGGAGGGAGTGGGGGGAGGTTTCCTAACCTAACGCTGATACCAGATGAGTTTAGAATAATCTGAATAATCAATTACACGATAGACTGAACTCCTATACGAGAGTTAACACAAAACTCCCCTAAGTTATTGGAGCTAAACTGCTGACTAAATATAAACCACCAATTACAAAGTATACATTATAAGACCTATAATATAATATGTCTAACACCTAATAGGGAACTCTCATTCCCGTATAAGTTCTCGAGCAACTTTATTAATACTAATAAGGGAAAGACCCTTTTTTTAATATTTGTATAAGGCGTTAGCTAGCGCCCAACCTATACAAGGGTTTTCAATCTCCATTTGGTCGTGTTGCTATGATGTAACGCGTAATCGTTCTGAGGCAGCAAGAAGTATGGTATAGGCCCATTTTTTCTCCCTTTAAAATCCTTTATTGATTTCGAGTTTAGAATAGAGATGTGGTTTATTCGGTCCAATATCACAATTCATTCATTCTCGAACATACATAAAAGGTGGCATGGGACATCTGTCAGAGGCGGGAGTCAGACATCCGAGGGTGAGTGTAACACCCCAATTTTCACATCTGGGATTTATTACAAAATCCTAATATTACAATACATTGCGGAAGCGTCTAACCAGCAGAAAAACTCGGTGTTACCGCCACGCTCAGGTATCTCTCCTATACCCAAACGTTAAGGCTAAACTTACAACATCGACATCCACTCCCATCTTGTTTAGAGCTCATCGGGCTACTAGAGTCCACACTAATCTGCATCTAATAAAGGACACAATGAAGTGTAGTTAGCACGACGGCTAAGTAAGAAAATCCATTTGTCACTTAAAAGTAGACAAAGGTTTGAAAACATTTTTAGTTTAGAAGTTTAAAAAAAATCATTTTCATGTCCTTTCAGACAAGTTTGCAAAACTTTCATTTCCAAGAATTTCATCATTTGCAAATAGAACCGCAGCTCTAATGCTCATAATAATCTGAACCGCAGCCCAGAGTAACAATAATTTTCATAGTCAAAAATTCACTTAGTTTCCCCTGAGTAAGCACGAGGCTTTCTTTTTTTCATAACTCCATCTCTTCTCAGCGAATAGACTTCGCTCTGTAGTATGAATTGATCATACAAACCTCGGGCCATGGCATTTCCAGCCTTCCCGTAGGTCTCCTTATCCCAACCTAGGGCCATGGCACTCCAGCCCTCCCGTAGGTCCACCCTTATTCCAACCCCGGCCGTGGCATTTAAGCCTTCCCGTAGGTCCCCACCTTATTCCAGAAACTAAGGGTTTGAAAACATTTTCCTTCCTTCAGTTTTTCTTTCTTAAATCATTTCTTTGGACATATTTCACAAATGAGTCCAATATTTGATATCGGCTACCTCTTTAGCCCTTGAAGGATTTTCAAACATCATTTTCTCAAACAATAAGGTTTTGACAACCTTTATATCAAAATAGCATACGTTTTTCAACGTAAGTTTTCATAAACATTTTTGGATACACTTCATATGTCCATCTCACACTTAAAATCAACCAACATCCTTAACTATCGTCCTCAACAACTTCCACTATGATCAACACCATTAGATCATAACTTGAGGATATCGTACATCCAAATATATATAAATTCTAATAGGTAAGGTCATTGCCTAACCATAACCCAAAAATCATGAGATTATCATTTAATCTCTATCATTAATCCATGTCCTTAGCATCACCTGATCACCATTAACTCACTAACTACCTCACAATTATCACTAACACATCCATAATCATACTAAGCATAATTCAGAAAATTTCAGCTTGGCGCAGTCCGAAAGATTGAGCCGGTAAAAATAGTTCCCGAACTCTTTTTCACTTGAAATTTTTATGGTAGAACCCCAACTTATAGTACTTGATGTCCGTCAAAAGTTTTGGTCATTTTGATCCACGAATAAACACAGAAAATTCCCTTTTTGCCCTTGGTCCGAAATATTTTTCTCTCCGTCCAGTTTTGGGAAAAATTGGTCCGAAATATTTTTCTCTCCGTCCAGTTTTGGGAAAAATTCCGAAAACTATACTTTCTCTCCGTCCAGTTTTGGGAAAAATTCCGAAAACTATACTTATACTCCGTCCAGTTTTGGGAAAAATTCCGAAAACTATACTTATACTACTCCCAGTTTTGGGAAAAATTCCGAAAACTATACTTATACTACTCCAATCATTATGAAATTTTATATGTAGGTTCTACACTTGTTGAACTACATATCTACAAAAAATGGAGTCAAAATACCTTACCAATTTTTCCCAGAATTTCACGGAAGTCACTGCCAGAGACTAGCTTGATTTTACTTCAATATTTTCACAAGTATAAGCCCATATGGATATAAATACAACATATACAAGCATACCCAAGCTATGAACATGTATACAAAAAATATCCCCAAAGCTCAAAAAACACCATATTTCAACCAAAAATCAATTATCCAAATTCAAGTGACTAATTCCAACTTAAGGGAATTCCTTACCTCAATAGAAGATTTCTAAAACCGTAGAAGCGTTAGATCTTTCCTTGAATCCAAAGTCCCTAAAACATCACCATAATAACAATATTTTTCATGCACTTATATTAACACTTAAGTTAAAGCTTAAGTCTTAGAAGGAATCGAACCGAACAAAACCGAAGTTCTTACCTATAGTAGAGCTCTTGGAGTTGAAGAAATGCCTAAGTGTTCTTGGATCACAATGGAAGACTAAGCTAAAATAATTTTCTTCTTCTTCCTAGTGTGTTACACGAAAATGAAATGGAGAGTAGGAGAGAGATGAGATGATCTTGTTTGATATTGTTCTTGAAGACCAAGCAATCAAGTACAAAGCCTCCATACCTCATTAATGTTACATTAAATGGCCAAATCTTAGTCTAGGATTGGATTTGCCACATGTCATCACCCCATGGATCCCTTATGAAGATATCAAATCTAATTGGTCAGTTTATGCTTAATCCAGATGAATGTCCGGAGGATTATAACTTAATTCGGGAAAATTCTAATACCAAAATTATCGTAAAAATATTCCCGTCGCAAATCACCAATTTTGGGAATTTTTCGGTATCCCGCTAAATTTAGGTACAGAGTCCGTAACAATTTATCCCTTACAGTCCATTTGAAATTTTTCTTGAACTAACTAGAAATTCAGGCTTAATCGCATGATATTTAATAATCCCAATTCTAGAAAATTCGAACTGAATCTATATCCTTAAAATTTTCTCGGTTCGTGACCGGTGCGTAGTTCGCAGCCTATCGATAACTAATCTTTAAAAAAAAAATTATTTCGAGCATCAAACCATCTTCTCTTAAATGTCATAACTTAAAGACCTATTTTCCGAACCTCAAACTTATCGGAAAATACGAGGGGTTACAGTGAGGTCAGGCCAATCCCATTCATCCTGGTATGATCCGAACATATCTTGTTGAATGAATTGATCCATTGTTGTATGCCCTACTTCTTAGTGTTAGTGAATAATATGCATTGATAAATTGTACATTTTGATTTTTTACTTACAATAAAGACTTTTTTTAAATTTATCATCTTTCTTTTTTATTTTTTTAAAGGTAAATGATATTATTTTTTAAATCGTCAATCTAAAAAAAATACGGATGTCATATTAGAATTATCCTAAAAGTGTCTTGTACTCCCTTTGTTTAAATCAAACATTAATCATTGTTGCACAAATTTTATTTTTCTATTCCAAAACTAGCTATATTGTTTCAATTAGAATATATATTTTATTTCAAGTCAATCTATTATATTTAGGAAAATTTCTCTCTTAAGAATTTAAATGTAAAAAGTTATGACTTTCCTAGAATTTTAAAAACTTTTATCAACTTTAAAAGTTTGGTGGTATTCAATTTAATTAGACTTTTAAAGAGTCTTTAAAAGTCTACCAGTATTGAATTCAAGGTTCTCTACAAATTTTTTTTTCTATCACAAAATTTTCATCAATTTTACGGTATATTGCTATAAAAAATTATTATTTACTCATGTTTAGAATAAAATTTTTTTGCTACTTACAGCAACAAGAATTTCTTGCTACTGATCGCAGCAAATAAAAAATTGATGCGTATATTATATGTTTATTAATTATTAATATATATATATATATGTGTGTGTGTGTGTGTGTGTATGTGTGTGTGTGTATATATATATATGTATATATATATTTGTGTTAAGTTGAATTTTTTTAGAGATTTAATATTTATTTTTTATTTTTTTGACAATGCTTTAATTTATTTATGATTTATAAAATATATTTTTGTAAAAAAATTATAAATAATATATTAATAGAAGTTATGAAAGGTTTGTAAGGGTGTATTCAATTTAGAGTTTTAATGACTTTTGTTGACTTTTTAATATGAATTGTTTTTTTAAAGTTTATAAATGTTTGTCCTACGGATATTTATAAACTCTTACAAAGTTGATGATAGTTTAAAAGATTCTAAGAAAATCTATCAAAACTCTACAAAAGTCAATTAAAATCCATCACTTTAAAAGTATTTGAAAGTCTTTAAAAATTTTGATTGAATACACCCCTTAATTATCTAATCGATCTTATAGGGATAAAAATTAGTCTTTTAAAATATCAATGAGAGTTTGCAACAAGAAAATTAAAGTTCACATATAAGTTTGTATCCAATAAGAAAGTTAAAACTAAAATAATGGCCACATATATAAATACTAGTATTTTATATGCGTGATCCGCAAAATATATGCCTAATATTAATTCTTAATATTAAAAATAATAGTATATAATTTTTTTAATTCATATTTGTAAAATTCATATTATATTCGAAGTATAGTTGATAATTTGAGTAATAATTATTATATGATTAATATTATCGAATTTTAGATATGATATATTACTAAATTCAATTATGGTGTCAAGCACCTTGTGCTCAGATGGCATGTGATGACTTTCTCATATAGGAGGTCATGAGACAAATACTACAATGTAATAGAGTCAGTATCATTCAAAAAAAATCAATTATGGTAACACTTAAATAAAATCTAAATTAAATTAAGCTTATTAATTTCTTATATTACTCCAATATATAATGTCAACATACATTATTACCATATTAATTAAAGAATAAAAAAAAGGATATTATGTATGGATGTGCATGGTAATAATAATGAAAAATTTGTAAATTAAAACTCTTATAGCATAATGTATATCAACAATATATAGAAAAAATGGACATAAATCATTGATATAACTTGAGGAATTGAGACTTATTATATTTTTTTATTAAATAATATTTAATCTAATAAAAGTTACACATATTCTTCCAAATATGCAAATGAGTTTTATGTCAGCTAGATTTTGACATTTTCAACATCATTGATTGGATTAAACTTGTGACATAATAATAACAAATTAACAGTGATGTCATCAAACTACAAGATACTTTGATGTTTTTTCGATTTTGAACTCGATCTCATGGGTGCAATGTTAAAGCAAATATGTTGGGTTAAAAAATAATGTAAAATATCAACACTTAATTTTAAATATATTTAGTTGAAATACAATTCTTGAAATATAAAAATTAATACATATTCTACTGAGTCGTGTAAACTCTTTCTTGGTTGGTTAAGAAAATTTTATAATTATTTAAAATGATAATAAATTATACTTTTATATCGAAATTATGTTTTAAAGTAATCTTAGTAGTAATTTTATTTTTTTTCTAATTTAATTTTTATTTCTTTTAATTTTTTAGTGGGTCCAAATCTACAAGATCTCAAAAAAGTAAGTTTGTAAAAACTAAATAAAACCTTTTTTATATAAAAATCACACCAAACAAAATTATCATTTATCAAATAAGTGAAATTGTAATTTAGCAAATAAATAATACGGAGTACTTAACTAATAAGTATTAAAAAAAATACCAAAATAAAGTTCAAGCTAAGCTAAAATTAATTTTTATGAGTATAGCAAAGCAAGCGAGATAAATAATGTTGGTAAACGAAGAATACCTAGATTTTTAAATTTAAAAAAAAATTATGAAACATTTTTGAAATTTAAATTTTTATATTATTGCAAAATATTTGTAATATTATGACAATTACAAATATTTTGATGAATACATCATTTTCCTTCAATTTTATCAAGTGTTTTAAATCTATTGATTTGTGTTCTACAAAATTTTTATAAATAAATGAAATGGTTACATTTCAATCTACAAACTAATCATACAATATCCAAACACTATTAATTTTTTATAAGTACAAAATGATTATCTTCCTCTATTATAATGATTTAAATATTCGTAAACATTTTGAAAGTAAAAAAAAAAAAAGTTACACATATTCTCGTTTAAAAATGTTTCAACCATATAAAAAAACTTTATTGAATAATATTAAAATATAAAAAAAAACTTTATTGAATAATATTAAAATTTGCTCTTGTTGAGAGTTGAACTCAAGACCTCCCGCTTACTAAACGGGTGCTCTAACCAACTGAGCTACAAGAGCAAATCATTAATTTGTAAATTTTATACTCTCTATCTGAATATTATTAGAAAATTAATTTAATCACACAAAAACTTTTAGCTTTTGAGAAAAATAACGATAATGGAATTTTAACTCTTAAAAGTGTATTTTTTAAAGAGTTAATACCCATTTTGGTTCCTCGATTATAAGGTAATACTTGATTTAGTTCCATACTATTAACTGTACCCAATTTAGTCCTCTAACTTGTAAAATTATACCCAATTTGGTCATCCATTACAATTGTCATCCATCAACCGTTATAAAGAGGGGCAAAAACGTCACTTTCAATAGTTGAGGGACCAAAATGGGTACTTAATAGTTGAGGGACTAAAATGGATAATAATAATTATTATTACTATTATTATTATTAGTAGTAGTAGAAGTATTATTATTATTATTATTATTATTATTATTATTATTATTATTATTATTATCATTATCATTATCATTATCATTATCATTAT
>NC_044925.1:5287205-5348636 GCF_003576645.1 Ipomoea triloba | reverse complement strand
TATTATTATTATTATTATTATTATTATTATTATTATTATTATTATTATTATCATTATCATTATCATTATCATTATCATTATCATTATCATTATCATTATCATTGGGACAATGCCTCTTAGTTTAGTTTTGTATATCAAGACTAGGGGTGTGTAATATGTTAACAGAATCGTTTTAACCGAAATTTTTAAGGCTTTAACCATTCACTGAATCGAATTGAAATTGTTTTCAGTTAATCGGTCGATTAACATATTAACCGAACTTTTTAAAGCTAAAGTTCTAAATCCTAAAAATAATACTTATAATAATAAATTCAATTAAAATAATACATATAATAATAAATGCATAAGAAAATATACAAAAATAATATCATAAAAAGATTACAAATTTACAAAGATTATACTTATTATATATATATATATATATATATATATATATATATATATATATATATATATATATATATATATATATATATATAGAGGGTCATGATCAAGTGTGGCCGCCTTTTAACGTGCGGTCAGTGCGGCCGCACCACTATGTATACAAATATACACCACTCAATGTTAAAAAATACATCTCACAAATGTGCAACATTAGGTACGCATCATCAAAAAATACACCACTAGGTATGTAAATATACACCACACAGTGTTAGCAAATGCACCATTAGGGGCAGGGGAGTTCTAGTTCATTATTTTGAGTGTGTGGTGTGTTTTATGGTGTTTTTGTGTATTTTAATTGTAGTGCGTTTTCTAACTTTGAACAAATTTCTATATATATGTATATATGTTTATTTAACTAAAAGAAAAACGTTGAGATTTCGTTAGTTTTTTAAGTTTTAACGTACACCACATTTAAGGACAGACATACAAACTTTAGTAGTTTATATTTTACTTTTTAAAATAATATGTAGGAAGTAATATGGTGGCGGAAGACATTGTCCCAGTATCAAATATCAAATATCAAATATCAAATATGATAATGATAATTATAATGATAATGATAATGATAATGATAATGATAATAATAATAATAATAATAATAATAATAATAATAATAATAATAATAATAATAGTTAATACCAATTTTGGTTCCTCGGCTATTAAGTACCCATTTTGGTCCCTCGACTATTAAAAATGACATTTTTACCCCTCTTTATAACGGCTAATGGATGACAATTGTAACGGAGGATCAAATTGGGTATAACTTTACTAGTTAGAGGACTAAATTGGGTACTGTTAATAGTATGGGACTAAAATCAAGTATTACCCTATAGTCGAGGCCGGGACTATTAACTCTTTTTTAAATATCTTTTAAGGTAACAATAAGTGTTTTCTAAATGACTATTTTGGTCATATCAAATTGACTATTTTGTGACATAATTCTTTGGAAGATGATTAATATGTGCATTTGTAACATATAGTATCTTAATTACTAAATTTAAAAAAATTTATCGTACTAAGATAAATAGAAATTCGAGAACCAGTTTAATATATAGAGATTATATTGGATCGCAAACTAATCTTGTATCCACCTTGATATGATATGCGTATATCCTATTAATATTGCAAAATATTCGAAAACTAGTTTAATTACTAAATTTAAAAAACATTTCTCATATAGAGTGAAGTTGTAGTGTTAAGTGTTGTACCCAGCCAGCTTGTTCTAGACCAATTCATATTGTAATACACTAATACCACTCTCATTCTATAAACCACTAAGCGCAATAATATTTGTGCATCCAGAATGCACTGCTTGTATAACCATGCGTGTTACAGATTATGGTGTATGGAATCCTTGTATAACCATGCGTATAGAATAATCCTCAAGAACCATTCAAGAATGAAGAGATCGAAGAACAAGATCAATTATATTCAAGAACTCCCAGTACTGCTTTCACATTAGTTAACTATCTATACATATATTTATACAACATGGGGTAAAAGTGTATGATATAACTACAATTGAGATTCACGCCCACAAAAACAAAAAACAAAAAACAAAAACAAAAAAAAAACAAAAAACAAAAAAAAAACTATAAATTTATACACTATAGCTTAATTGTATAACTCTTTATTTACTTTTCAACAATATTACTAAATCCATTATAAACATGTAACTTTAAACAAACAAACAAAAAAAAAAAGAGAAGTTAATTTTATAAACTCATCAAAATCACATTAAGAAGACTTAATAACTTAATTTTATTAAGGAAAAATTGCATCTTTGGTCCCTGAGCTATACCTAAGTTCCGACTCAGTCCTTGAGTTATGACCGTATATGAGTTTAGTCCCTCAGTTATTGGCGAAGTGGCGAGTTTAGTCCCTGATCGTTAAATTTGACGGAAAAATTAAAAATATAGCGGTAAAGTAGGAAATTCACATTTTATTCTCTTTATTATATCAAAATTACTTTCACAACATTATTTTTCACTTCTTAGCCTCTTATTTCAAGATTTTTCAATTCTAAAAGCATTTCAATAACTTTAGTATGACTTATTAGGAATCTGGCACTCGTATAACAAACTTAACACTTAGAACAAACAAAGAAACATTTGATCATTGTCTTAGACGTGTGAAACACACTATCCTAACAATTTTTTATTTTCTTTACTGAGCAACAAATGTAATCAAACAAGAATTTTTGAGATACAAAATGATGTCAAGTTCAGGTTGCTCTTATGAGAAATTCACAAACGAAATAACTTGAGATTTTTAGTATTTAAAAAATAATTATTTTGTATGCAGTAGTTTAGTCAATAGTTGTTTTTTGAATTTTCATAACTGAGTCTTAGGTTCCTTATTCATTACTCTGGTTTTTAAAAAGACAGCAGAGGTGATGGACATATATAATATAATTTTCATAGATTGTCATGATATACGATTCTTGATTAAGTTATTGCAGATCTTACGAAAGAATTTTACGTACTAAAAATCTCAAGTTACTCCCTTGGTTTGATTACCCTTAATGTTTAGTAAGAGAAATCATAAACTTTTAGGATAGTATGTTTTACACGCCTGAAGACAATGATCAAGTGTTTCCTTGTTTGTGCTAAGTTTTAAGTTTGTTATACGAGAACCAGGTCCTAACAGGTCATACTTAAATTATTGAAATGCTTTTAGAATTGAAGAATCATGAAATAAGATGCTAAGAATTGAAAAATAATGTTGTGAAAGTGGTTTTGATATAATACAGAGAATAAAATGTGAATTTCCTACTTTACCCCTCAAATTTTAAATATTTTTTTAATTTTTCCGTCAAATTTAACGGCCAGAGACTAAACTCGCCACTTCGCAAATAACTGAGTGACTAAACTCAGATACGGCCATAACTCAGGAACTGAGTCGTCACTACCACTATTACTCAGGGACCAAAGATGCAATTTTTCCTTTTCTTTAATATGATAATTATTGAGACATGATTTTTATTTTCAAAACTATCTACAAGAATACTTATCTTTATTATTATTTTTATTACAAGTTGAAAATACTAATTTTAATTATATTAAAAATAACAAATTATATTTTATATTAATTAAATTTTATATTTAAAAATTATGTTAATTACTACTTATTTTGATTTTCATATTTGGTATTAGTTTAGTCACACAATACAGATATTATAACTAGTTTCAGCTGATAAAAAGGAAAACGTTAGTTTTATTAAATCTTGTATCATAATAAGATACGGAGTATATGAATTTTTGAGTTTTTTATTGCAATGAATTCAACCTGGCCCAAGAATCATTGGATAGAGTGAAGTGTGAAAAATGACCCATCAAAGTATGGGCCATTAGATGGATAATGCAGTAAAGACTTTTTATTAACAATGGCCAAGCTAGCCGATGCTCAGTAGTTATTACCAATCATTGCATGGACCATGGTCCACATAGCTGTGTGTAGACCTGACAATTATGGACACGACCCGTTAACACGATACGAAATCGGACACTAAAATAACGAGTTAGTGGTTAGCCTTAACGTGTCCCGGGTCGTTAACGGGTTGACCCGTTAAGAACCCGTTACGTTTCGTGTCCTAACGGGTCAACCCGTTAAACCTATTAAGAACCCGTTTAACCCATTAAAATTATCGTGTTAACCCGTTTAAACAAACCCGTTTAGAACACGCTAAGAACTAAGGATGAATTTACTAAATTAGGCCAAGATCCTACACCAATTATTGATGTTCAACAATATGAAATTTGAATTTTTATTATTTTCAATTTTATTCTAAAAACTAATATGAACTTCTTTAATTATGAGTTTTGGATGCTATTTTATCATTGTATGAATGTTATAAATTGAATATTTTTTTAGTTTGTTTGATGGATTGAATTGTAGGTTTTATTTCTTTTTTTTTTTATTTTTATATAACTTAACTTTAGATTTTAGTTATTTAAATATATTAATTGGTTTAGCGGGTTTAGACGGGGTTCGTGTCGAAATGAACCGAAACCTGTTAACAAAACGTGTCTATCGTGTCAACCCGCCTAACCCGTTAGTAAACCGTGTTCGTGTTCGTGTTAAAAATTTGAACCCGTTAACCTTAACGTGTCGTGTCTGTGTTTAGCCTTATCGTTATCGTGTCGACCCGTTAACGAACCCGTATACACGAATTGCCAGGTCTAGCTGTGTGGACCATAAATAAAAAGTACATTTTTAATATACTAAAAGTACATTATTTTTGTACATAAAGTACATTATTTTAGGGTACATTATATTTGTACTGAAGGTACATTATTTTATAGTACTATAAAATAATGTACCTTCAGTACAAAAATAATGTACCTTATGTTCATGGTCCACACAGCTATGTGGACCATGGTCCACACAATAATTTGCCCAGTAGTTATGCCGTGGACCCAGGTCCACCAAAAACGACGCCGTTTTTTTTTTTTTTTTTTTTTTTTTTTTTTTTTTTTAATAACATATTGGCCTGAAATGTGGAACACAAACTCTACATTCACAATTTGTAAACTCCACATTCACACATTACAGGATTATATGTTTAGTAACTATATTACCACTGTTATGCATTCACACATTCAAAACTCTATATTCACAGGTCGTATACTCCATATTCACAACTTGAGAACTCCACATTCACACATTACAGGACTACAAGTTGCTAGAACTTCTTAACTCTATTACAGATTCACACATGCATAACTCTACATTCACGATTTCTATACTACATATTCACAATTTGAAACCTCCACATTCACACATTTCTGGGCAACTCTACATTCACACAATCATAAGTCTACATTCACGATTTCTATACTCTACATTCACACTTTGAAACCTCTACATTCACACATTTTTGGACAACTCTATATTCAACAATATGTTTACTAATTTAAAAAAAAAAAAAAAAAGACAAAACGACGTAATTTTGGACCCAGGTCCACCTTGCAATATTACAGTTTTATTTGACAATATATATTATTGCATGAGCTCTATTTCTTAGTTTCATTTTTCACACACGCTAGTTTAATTAGAGTAATATTGGAGTATTATTTTAATTACACTTCAGGTTCATTTGACAATATATTTTATTCTATGAGCTTTGAATTTTAGTTTCATTTTCCACACACACTAATTTCATTATAGCAGCAGCACTAAAATATCAATTAAACTATACTACAGTTTCATTTGACAATAAATTAAATGATCTCTATTTTCTAATTTCATTTTTAATATGTACTAGTTTCATTATAATAACACTAAAGTATCATTTTAATTCTATTACAATTTTATTTTACGATCATGATCCATACAACGCTATGTGAACCATGATCCACTGTATAACAACTCACCCTTATTCTGAGCTCATTTTCAAATTGTGAGATAGTAGCCACTAATGCAAATAATTCATTTTTTTTTCTTTATGAATATATGTTCTGTGAGACCGTTTCACATGAAACATATTACTACGTATAATTTTTTTGTTAAAATATACATATAATACTTTTCTATGAATTTATTAAAAAAAAAGTTTAATTTTTTTTCTTAGAATGGTCGGTGAATCATTGTGATTACATATGTGGCGTGGATTGCATATTGAATGAGACTATTAATGTCAAGGACCTTGTAGTCCAGTGGAATCAAACCCTTCTCTTTATAGGGAGGTGGTGGGTTTGAGTCTCAGTGGAAGCAATACTAACTCTTGTGCCCAACAAAACTACTTCTCAATAAATTCGACTTATTAGGCTATAATGAGTTAATTCTAGCAATGGTCCTCCGACTATGTTGATTTTTCAAAATTAGTTCCCGACTTTTAATTTGGACAATTTAAGTCCTTTGACTTTCAAATTCTTTCCAATGTTGGTCCTTTAGTCAAATTTTGATTAAATTGAGGTCAAATGAAGAGGTAAAATTGTCTGTTCACTTATATAGTGTATTATTACTCGTATTCCTTATGTCCTATACGCTATATATATAAATATAATCTCAATCGAAGAGACTTCGACTGAGATTAATGGCTTCAATTGAGACTTCGACTGTGATTATATTCATATATACAGCGTATAGGACAGGAGAAATACGAGTAATAATATACTAAACATGTGAACGGACAATTTTACCCCTTCATTTGACTTCAACTTAACCAAAATTTGACGAAAGGACCAACATTGGAAAGAATTTGAAAGTCAAGGGACCTAAATTGTCCAAATTAAAAGTTGGAGACTAATTTTGAAAAATCAACAAAGTGAGAGAACCATCGCTGGAATTAACTCGGCTATAATCATAAAAGAAAGAATTTACTTACAACCGAAATAATAATAACACCAGTAACAAGTCTCAGTGGTGGCAACTGTTGATTCTTTGTACTTCAGTAGGTTGAAGAAGTAGCTGAACAGATACTACATTATAACAGAGTCAGTAGTACTCAAAAACAAAAACAAAACAAAACAAAACAAAAAACAAAAAAAAAACCCCAGTAACGAGTGATTCAGTTTGTTCAGTTCCTGGATAACAAATTGAAAACAAAAAAAAAATAAGAACATCACCACTTAATAAAATGAAGTGTCTACTCACCTAAAAATTGTTAAGTTAGTGTAATTTAACTCCTCTACATCCTTATAAAACCGGATTATAGAGGCCTTGGAGATGAGAAATTTTACTTTTTGCACTCAAAAAATTCATGTCCACTGACAGGGCCGGTTTTTTTTATTTGCGTGGCCCTGTGCTGGTAAATAAGTGATGCCCTATCAAAATATAAATAAACTGCGAATTGAAGAAAAATTGTAAAGAGAAAAATGCAAAAATGCTTAAACAAATTCAAACTTTATTTATTATGAACAAAATTCTAAACATAATACAAACTACAAATATTTTGGGGCCAATATAATCACAAATACATATATAAATATTGGGCCCAGGACTGGACTAGGGGTCCCCAAAATTTTGGGGCCCTATTCTGTTGCTCATCTTGCACGCCCTAAAATCCGGCCATGTCCACTGATAACTAATATTTTTGCACATTAATTTATCTCCAAATTAAAGCATTGAATTCCATGTACCAATTATTATTGTTATTATTCTCAAGTGCAGATACATCCCCTTTGCTGTAGCGGATATCCTTCAAATGATCACATGACAAGGCTGACATATCCTTCCTAGAACTTATCCGCTTGCTTGGAATCTTTTGGGACAATTTGTGTCTTAATAAAACGTTTGACTTTTGTGAAAATATGCTTTTGGTAATGATGGCTCTTTCTATGACTCTCAAGTACACCACTGCTTTGTTGACTCAAACTTATATTCGTTGCAAATCTTGTATGTTATTAGAGCATCCTAATAGACATAGATTTTGAAAAATTTTTACAGATAAAAGAAAAAAGGAAAAAAAAAAAAAGTAAAACAAAATCTGAAAAAAAAAAAGTTGCAAATAACGCTCTTAGTTGGGCGCATTATGGTGCTTTTCACGCGATAAGGGGTAATTTTGTTTTTTGGGTGGGTCCCACTTTGAAGACAAAAAACCAGGTTATGGTACATCTATTAATGATATATTCATATATTTGTATTTTGTAATACATTACATGTTAAGACATTTGAATTCGATGTGCACTTCGCTTAGTAGGGCTATTTTGATTGTTCTAATTTTCCCCTTCTCTCAAAAGTGGATCTTATTACCCTAACTATCATAATATATGCAATTCAACATATTTTCCATTACATCATTGAAATTTCAACTCATCTTTAAAATATAATAATAATAATAATAATAATCACTGCCAACTTTTTAATTTCCAAGTCTTTCAAAACTTGAAAAGCTTGCATGTAAGTAGAAAAAAAAAAATCTCAATCGTTATACAATGGACTATGATATACCTTTTAAGGTGGACCACTGCTATAAAATACATTTTTAATATATTGAAGATTTATTCTTAATAAATTTAATGTTAAATACATAAATAATAAACATTTAATATGTTACATTCTTACATTATAATTTGCCACAAAATCTTGCATGGCTACTACGACGCTAGGTTGAAAGCACATTCCTTTTTTAGGGATAGGTTTAGTCTAAGATGCTTTCATCAAATGGCATATTTGAACGATCTCTTCACATTCATCACTTGCTCTCATGATTCTTGACTAATCAATAGCTTTGGTTTTTTTTTTTTTTTTTTTTTTTGGAAAATCACTAGCGTTGGTTAAAATGTTATATCGTGGACTAGGGTTGAAGTCCTATTCAAATTATGTATTTGCAGTTAACTTATTATGTACTTTGAGTAAATACACTATGTATATATTACAATTAACATATGGAGTATTATGTATCTTAAGTTAATAAATTTTATATACCTATTACAATTAGTGTATTATGCACATGTAGTTAAAATATTGTGCACTTTCAGTTAATAAATCATGTACCTATTACCATTAACATATTATATACCTTCCGTTTATTTAAAAATACATAATATGTTAACTAAAAGTACATAATAAGTTACCTACATTTACATAATTTGAATTGTTTCGGACCAAGGTCCATAATGTAATGTGGACCCTGGTTCATCATATAATTTGCGGTGTTGGTTAGGTCAAGTAACTTTAGATTCAATCATTATTGCGTAAACTACAAAAAATACAGTATTCCAACTCATAAAATACATTATCTTACACCATAAATTTTATTATTCTAACACATAAAGTACATTTTACATTATTCTAACTCATAAAATACGTTATTCTAACACATAAAGTACATTATTCTAGCTCATAAAATATATAATCTTATCCTATAAATTTTATTATTCTAGCACATATAAACTACATTATTCTAACTCGTAAAATACATTATCTTACCCAAAATATTTATTATTGTAACACGCGTACGGAGCAATAATTTTTAACATAAAAACAACATCATTTTGGACTGTGGTCCACTTAATAATTTGCCCTCTAGACTGCGTAGAGCTCATTTTGTTGGGTTTGGGCCGCCTAATCCCTTATTGGCCCATGAAGCACCCCATCCATTAAGCATATTAGGCCGCGTTTATCACCAAAATAATACATTTAAATAGAATAATTATAAATTTATAACTAGTAAAAAAAAAAAAGAGATATTTTTAATTGAATTAAAAAATTTATGTGGTTGTATAATTATATATATTTTTAGTGTAAAATATAGAAATAAGTTTGGTTGGGCCAAGCCCAATTTGGATGCAGTGATGTTGGGAGAGGGGCAAGGGCACGTGTCCTGGTCTGGTAAAAAAGGAAGGGCCTGACTTCTCGAAGACCAGACGGAGCACGTGTCGCGGTCTTCGTGAAGCATCCACCCACTACTTTTGCCCTTTACAATTTTTTTTAATAAGGTAAAAATAATAAGGTTAATGTACTATTATTAATTATTTCGTGAACTCACTCTTATGTTTGATTTGGGTGTGGATCATTTCTTATTATATTAACATTTAATTGTTGTGCAAGTATCAAAAGTAATTAGTTTATCAACTCGTTATGAGTCGACCTATTCATAAATAACCATCTTATTTGGTAAAATAGTTAGGGTGTGTTTGGTTGGTAGGTTTAGGCATAAGGAATAGGTATAAAAGTGATTGCTAGTGTTTGGTTGGTAGCTTTTGAAAATGCTACTATGGATTTGGGATATCCCATTAATGAGAAAACGCATACCCTCATTAAATAAGGGTTTCATTTCCCTTCCTCATTTCTTCCTCAACTATGAATAATCATTCTCATTCCACCTAACTACCAAACATGCTAAATACTTTCACCAAAACCCATTACCCTTACCAAGTATTTTACCCATTCTGATTCCGATTCCCATGTGCGAACCAAACGCACCCTTAGTTTATTAGTCAATTTTTGGCTTATATGATCACTATTAGCTGTTTGACTTAGTTAAAAAATCAATATAAGTGTTTGGTAATTAAACTTTTTGTAACTTCAAAATGCTAAAATTCAAAAAGTTGTTCAAAGCAACTTTTTCAATTAACTTTTTTTGAAAAGAAATTATACGAAACATCTATCAGCTAATAGCCATTTACCAAAAAATAAAAAAAAATGTTTAACACTTAAAACTGAACAAATCAAAATATTTTTATATTTAACGTAATTTAAACGATTTTATTGACAAATGACAAAAAATATCATGTCATAATAATTCTATCAATAAACCTCATTTGGTAAACTCAATCACGTTAGCAAGGTTGTAAAAAGGGTAATTGATACAAAAGGTGAAGTATATTTTATTAAATAAAAAATTAGAATAATATAATATAATTATATATAATAATAAGAGTGTAAGTGGGGGTATAAACAAATGTGGGCAGTGGAATAGTTTATAGTTGGCCTCTTTTTAACCGGCAAAGAAGTCCGCATTGGACTGCGCCCACACGCCTCACCTCTGTTGCTCCTATATGCTAAACAAACCCTCTTTTATTTTATTTTATTATTTTAATTTTAGTTTTATATTTATTTGGTTTTGGGAGACATTAAAAAGCTTTGGATCACAATCATAGTACACAATCACACACATGTTGTTCCACTCCATGTGTTTACACAATTTGTATTGTTTACCTTAGCTTGGTGTACTGCACATTGTGATTTCTAGGCCACCATTCCCCCTTGCCTACAATTATTTTTTTACTACCTATAATGACATAAAAATGTGTTGAATTTTTATTGATTACATGAAAAGATAAGGTTAACTTAGATGGCTTAGAAAATTAGGCACGACTAATGAGTTCAGCATATAGAGATGGAAATAGGTCGAGTCGAGCTTAATTTTAAAAAATTAGGTTTAGACTTATTACGGAAATCTAAGATTAGCTAATTAGGTAATTCATGACTCTCTTGCAAGGACTACGACCTGTACTATTGCTCCTCTCCCTTTCATTTGTGGCCGGTGCTCTAGTTTCCCATTAATGTTAGTTCATTTTTACCCTTCAAAATGGAATAAAAGGAGATTCCTATTAAGTTAAGATAACCTAATCTTACAAATATTTATAATAAAATAACTGTTTTAATGAGATTGAGATATAAAACAATTTTATAAACACCATCACACTATACATTTAAGATCATCTTAACTTAAGGGATCTCTAATAATGCGTTAAACAATCATTATAATCTTTCTCGTCAAGTGAATAACACAATTCTTGTTTGTCTAAAAAAAAATTTTGTGTTTGAATGTAATGTATGCTTATTTTCATTGATTAATTTTTTTTCTTAGTAGATATCCATCCATATACCGTGAACTTTATTATGAATTAAACCATAAATTAATTATTGGGTTGTCCATTGCTACATGTTATAGTTTTTATTTTATTTATATATATATATATATATATATATATATATAGTAATAAACAAATGAGACAATCTCTTCTTATGAGTCTCGTGAAATTCACCCAGCATGCATGAATTCACACAATCTAAACTACTATTTGTGTATTCGTGTAGTAGTTTCTGTGCATTTACGAAGGGTCTCATGAGACTCATTCGAATATGGAGATATACATATATATGCACTTGAATATATATATATATATATATATATATATATATATATATATATATAAAAAGAGAGAGAGAGAGTAGAGTGGGGGGTTAGACAGTTGATCTGATTGTTGCTATCAGTCCAGGGCAGCAAACAGACAAGTCCACATCAGGAGCAAACTTAACAAATTAAAGTGTGAAAAGATAAAAAAAAATGAATTATTAAGAATGGTGTGATAGTATGGGGTTAGGAAATGAATGTTTGTACATGTAGCCTGCCCAACATTATATAGAGTATTGTAAAAAGAGCGACAAAAAATGTGGTCCAAATCTTAATCATCTTTCATTAACAAATCTATAGCATCAAAGTACCACTTCAATTCCCCCCCTGGACCATTTCCATTCTCCAACATATATTTATGCCCACTTTCAGGTGATTTTTTTTCATTTTATAATTTATATAAAATATAATTGTTCCATTCACTGTCATCTCATCATTCTCCTGCTCAAAAACTGCTAAATATCCCTCCAACCATGTACCATCCACTGATTGATTAGAAATAATAATAATAATAATAATAATAATATTTTTTTCAAAAAAATAAAACTAATAATAATAACAACCACAACAACAACAGTTGTTGTGGCTGCTACTACTACTGGGTATTGCCACTATTACTAATGCTACTGCTAGTACTCCTACTACTAGTACTATTATTATTATTTTTTATTTATTTATTTTTTTTTTTTGGAAATAATGGAGGCCAGGGGTACACCCAGGAAGGCGAAAAAAAAAACATGTACTCCATATTATTCTTCTTGTCTTGAGAGTTCTACTAATCATGAGAGTTTGAAACGAAAAGCGTCTAAATCAAAGTTTTTTTTTTGAGCACAAAGAGTTAGTATCACCTCTAATGAAGTTCAAACTCATAACCTCCCATATGGAAGAGCCAATACTTTGTCATCTGAGCACAAGGTGTTTAGCGTCTGAATCAAAGTTTAAATATGAAAGTGATAATAAGAGAAGAGATTGGAAGTATATTGGTTCGACCATTGGTCAAAAGCTCGACCAATAAAGTTTATATAGTTAGTATTTCCTTTATGTTGCATTAAAAATCAAAATAACTAGTGATAATAATAGGAAAATTAAATATTGTGATTTGATAGGGGTATCACTGTTAGGATCGGAAAGCAACGTAGATGGAGGTTTCAACTGCATTATTTGGACGTCACATCTGCATATACAATAATGTAAAAGTAGAGAGTACTATTTATGGCTATTGGGCATGATGATGATGAGCGTTTGCCTGTAATTAACCGCTCATTAATCAACAACATGCTGCATTTAATTATTCTAATTAAATTAAAAAGATACTATATAATACACACAACTTTTATTGTTTAATATTTTTACACAAGTTGCCCACCACTTGCAGCGTAGCTAGCTAGTAGCTAGTAGCTAGACATTGATGGATCTTTTTGCCATTACAAAGTTCGTTGCACGTTTCTAATATTATTTCTACATCATTCTCCCAAGAATCTTTTAGATGTTGTCCAAAACTCCATGTTTTACGTATTCTAGTGATTCAGTATCCTACCCTATCTATAATTCTACTGTGTATATATAGTCTCTCTCAGACTCTGTAATGGTTAATAATTATTCAATACTATATCACTTTTTCATCTGGTATCAGTTAGTCTAGATTTACCTCTTGTTAGGGTTTACGGTTGAGCCTTCTGTTGCTTCGTCCAAGCGCACGGTTTCAGATGCAGCCGTCTCCTCTGTTACGACGGCTATGAACTGGTTGTCTACAGCTCACCACTTCATCAGCGTCAAGCTCATGTACAAAATTTTTCTGTTCTGGCGAACCCAAGTGGTGAGGGTTTCTAATGGGGTTCATTGATGGAACCGTTCCTGCTCTGGCTGCCACACTGTCGGCGGCTTCTGAGGGTGCGCTGCCCACGCCCAATCCGGCATACCTCGCGTGGCGTCGTCAAGATCAAGCGTTTTTCTCCATGTTGGTGTCGTCTCTTTCCGATGAGGTCATGCCTCTTGCTGTTGGATGTCGCACAAGTCGGCTGCTGTGGGAGGCCGTTACTCAGGCACTCGCTTCATCCACGAGGGCTCGGGCCCTCAATTTGACCGGTCAGCTTCATGGGCTCTAGCAAGGCGATCTGTCCGTCGCTAATTACATTGGCCGCGCGAAGGTAATTGCTGAGGAGCTTACGCTTGCTGGTCGGCCAGTCACCCTTGACGAGCAAAATATATACGTGTTTCGGGGGCTGCGGCCGGAGTACGGGTCCTTGACGGCTTCTCTCTTTATTTTGTTCGTGGGTCTCCAGTGACGTTGCAGGAGCTGGCTGACCATCTGGGAGCTCAGGAGTTCATTGTTGATGAGACCTATGGTGGGGTGTGTCGCCGACGTCCTACAGTGTGCAGCGCAGAGGTGGTGGTCGTCGGCCTCCTCGTGGTGGACAGCAGCGGTCTGGGCAGTGTGGTGCTGCTGGTTCTGGTCAGCGTGGTGGCCGCGGGCAGTCCAGAAGAGTGCAGCCCGGTCGTGGGTTCCGTGGTCGCGGCGGCTCGGGCGGTGGTTGGCGTGTTATCTGCCAGATTTGTGGCCGTACGCGGCATTCCGCGGCAACTTGTTATGATTGGTTTAATGATGCTATCGGTCCTCGAGCGAATTTGTCCTATCATGGTGGTGGTTCTATTGACTCTCAGTTGTGGATTCCAGACACGGGTGCAACGAATCACATGACTCAGCTTAAATGAGATCTTTATTCTATCTTTAATTCGTTTCGTGTCATGGTTGAGCGTTCTTTTAATCGTAAGATTACGTCTTTTCAATCTAATTTAGGGGTTGAGTATAAAAAATTTCATTCCACTCTTGCTCAGTTAGGGATTCGTCATAGACAGTCCTGTGCTTACACTCATGAGCAGAATGGGCGTGTTGAGCGTAAGCATAGGCACATTGTTGAGACTAGTCCGACTCTCTTAATTAGCTCATGCGTCTGTTCCTTCTCATTTTTGGGATTATTCCTTTGAAACTGCTGTGTATCTTATTAATCGCATGTCGTCTCCTACATTGAATAATTCTAGTCCTTATTCTCTTCTTCATAAATGTCCACCCTCTTATTCTTTCCTCCGGGTTTTTGGTTGTCTTTGCTATCCGCACTTGCGTCCTTATAATCGCCACAAGATGTCCTTCCGGTCGTCTCCGTGTGTTTTTTAGGTTATCCAGATTCTTTCCGAGGGTACCGGTGTATGGACTTGTTGACTAATAAGGTGTATGTGTGCAGGCATGTTCGTTTTGATGAATCTAAGTTTCCTTTTGCCCAGTATGCAGTACATGTGGCTTCATCTCCTCGTCTTATGCCTTGGGCTGAATCAGTTCTTCAGTCTTGTCCAGTTGATGATTCAGTGGCTCCGCCTGTTCCAGCCGATGACATGGTGGTTGCTAGGCCGCGAGGCAGGCCGCGTGGCAAAACTGTTCGGTCGACCACTCGGACTCATGCCATGGACACTAGAAGTCGTTCTCGGGCTCCTCCTGCTGCCCTAGCTGCTAGTGTGTGTCCATTTGATCCATCTTGCTATTCACAAGCGGTACGTCACTTGGAGTGGCGTGAAGCAATGGATCAAGAGTTCAATGCGCTGCTACACAATGAAGTGAGTAGGCAATAAAGTGGGGAAGTCGATGTAGTGAGGAGGTAATGAAATTAGGAGGGATAAGATTGAATTATTGGAATGATACATGATTTAAATTAAGTAATAAATTTTGTTATTATAGGGGTAATCAAATCACATACGTGTGTTTTAAAAAATTTATTAACCAAAAAATATGTATCACTTTTATTCTTATTCGTTGTGTCTAACTTCATGAACCAAACACATCTTTAGTGTAAAAAATTAATTTTTTTTAAAGAAATCATCATTTAAAAAAAAAAAAAAAAGTTCAATCAATTTATATGATCAAAATACTCTACCTTTTTAATTTCGATACTAAAGGGCAGAGGCACTGTCATCTAAGAATTTTCATGTGTGAGAGAGAGGCTACAAAACAAAAGGGTAGAGCAGCACGTGTAGAAGGGGTGGGTATGCCACTAATCCTTTTCTTGTTTAATTATGATTATGGGGTTATGGGGTTATGGGGTGTGTTGCCCCTGTCTTTTAATAATGATTAAGAGGGGTGTTTATGTACAAAATATAATTAATTATTCATCAAAGTGCCCAAAGAAATGTAAACAAGTAGTCTAATGCTGTTTTATTTGGGAGCAAAAGGATAATTAGTGGGAAGGTTTCTGCTATTGACAGATGGCCCATCATATGCTATCTTCCATACACTCATCATTATAATTAAGAATATTAATTGATTTGTATTAAGAATATATTCACATAATTGCTTGCATAGAATTAATTATTTTAACTCGATTTTACTTTTTATACATGTAACTGCTATATAAAAAATTCAGATCAAAGGAAGGTTTTAGGTAAAAAATAAGGTTAAATCATCACAATCATAGATTTAGTCTAAATCAATCGTCTAGAATGAAAAAATTTTTTTTTTTTTAAAATACGATGTGGTATTATTATAATTTTGAGTAGATAAGTTTAGATGTTCTTTGTTTTCGAGTGCACATTTTTCCTTCTTCGACGGTATATTTTCCCTTTTCCAATGCATATGTTTTGTCTCAGTACATAATTTTTTCTCCGAATGCACACTTTTGGCCTTCGAGTGCATATTTATGTGCCTTCAAGTGCACATCTTTGTGTCTTCAGGTACGCATTTTTGTGCCTTCAAGTGCATAATTATGGGCTAATGTTTATTATATCTTTTGCCTTCTTGGGACGAAAGTACCCTTGGTGATTATTACTTTTATTATTACACAAGGACATTTTAGTCTTTATATCACTTTTTTCCTTCTCATTCCCAATAATTTTATTCTTCCCCACCAAACAATGTAATTTGAATTCCTAGAGTATTCCTACCTTATTCTTTTCCCACCGAATTGCAATTCATTTCCTTCATAATTCCTTTCTCCCAACCAAACACCTTATTAAGTTGAATAACTTCTATTTTTTGTACCATAAATTGTTTCGATTGCACATCTTTGTGCCTTTAATTGCATAAAATTTGGCCATCGAGTGCACAACTTTGTGCCTTCAAGTGCACAGTGCACATTTTATGTTTTTAAGTGCACAATTATGGACCAGTGCATAATTTTGGCCTTCAAGTGCATATCCTTATGCTTTCAAGTCCACAATTTTTGCATTGGAATGAGAATTTTTATGCCTTCAAGTGCACATTTTTGCATAAAATTTTTATTTAAGAGTCAAAGACCACATTTATCTGCATGGGAGCATTTTTGTATAAATATTTTATTTTAAGAGTCATTGATCACATTTTACAATGCAATATCTATTCATATAATGGAGCAACTTGGTGTCACGGGATCACAAGGTACTTGGCGCCTATATATATATATATATATATATGGTTATAATCATATGAGAACCACCGTACCCTCTCATGAGTACATGAGAACCAATATCGTGCATTAAAAAAATTGATCTATAGATGAAAATAATTAGGGAAATTCAATATTCGCATGTGCATATGGAGATATATAACAGTACTTTGGTGCGAACAGACGCACAAGAAAGAACTAGGAACCAATTACAGTCGACCAAATGATAAGATTTAACGAATAAGATCTAATTCTTATATAAAAAAAACAATTATATATACTCTCTCTCTCTCTCTATCTCTCTCTCTCTATCTATATATATATATATATATATATATATATATATATATATATACTTTTTTCAGATCAAATTCAGACAAGCATCTGGTTGCGGACAAATATAGTCAATTTTTATATTTTAATATTTTTAATTTTAAAAATAGAAACGACGTCCGTTATTTTAAATAACCGACGTCGTTTCTTTTTTATTTTTTTTAAATAGAAACAACGTAAAAACCGACGTTGTTTCTATTTTTAAAATTAAAAAAATATATATAAAACTTGACAATAATTTCAAAAAAAATACAAAATACAAAAATTACAAATAGTTCTAATACACAATAATTTTGAATACTCAATAATTTCAGAAAAAGTACAAAAATTACCACCTATTATAAACAAATAATTTGAAATTATTTAAAAATATTTATAAGAATTCACAAAAATATTTTTAAAAATTTGAAATAAATTAAAACTATTATTTTCAAATAATAAAAATTCATTTATTAAAATAATACTTCAAACAAAATTTAAAAAACTAATAAGGAGGAGATGAACCGTGGTTCATGGCTACATACGGTGGTAGTGACGGCGCGATGGCGGTGTGGTGACCATGGTGGATGGTTACGGTGGTAGTAAGGGTGATAAGAACAAGAGGGCGGCAGTGGTGGAGTGTCGATGGTGAGAAAAGAAAAGAAGATGAAGATGAAGGAGAAGGAGAAGGAGAATGAAGGAGGAGAATGAAGAAGAAGAAGAAGATGATGAGGATGATGAATTGATGATGATGAAGAACAGGAACAAGATGAACAAGAAGAAGATGAAGATGAAGAAATATGGGCGGACTGTGGCGATGAGGAGGAGAAGAAAACAAGAAGATGATGATGATGAAGATTAAGAAAAATGGGTATATCTAGATATAAAAATATGTGGATCTAAGATAGGACATCGATTATTCGAAATAACTGACGTCATATCTTGATTTTTTTTAAAGTTAAACATATAACGTCGGTTATTTATTTGAAATAACTGACTTTATATGTTTTTTATTACACTAATGACATTTAGCGACAGTTCTTTCTAAGAATCGACGCTAAATTTTATGCCGATTTTTTTAACTAATGACATTTAGCGTCAGTTCCTTCCATGAGATTAATTAGGGAAATTCAATATTCGCATGTGCATATGGAGATATATAGCACTACTTTGGTGAGAACACACGCACATGAAAGAACTAGGAACCAATTACAATATAATCGACCATATGAAAAGATTTAACGAATAAGATGTAAATTTTATATTAAAAAAAACAAGGGATAAGGGTCAAATAGACGCTCAAACTATACCAAGTTGTGCAATTAGGCCATTCAACTTCAAAAAGCTTCAATAGGCCCTCAAACTTGTTATTTTGGAGTAAATAAGCACTATAAGCTATTTGTGACATGTAATTGCATGTCAACTATAATTCCGACCAACTCTAGCGAACATCCGGAGAACAAATCAAAACATCAACAACTAGCGATCGTGACGGTCGCCGGCAGTGTAGAAAGCGACCAACTTGGTCTTGTTCTCCGGCAATGGAGAAGGCGACCAAGTTGGTCGCCATCTCCGGTCGACTAGAGATGGCGACCAATTCAACTAGTTGCCATCTCCGTCAACTGGAGATGGTGACCAATTGGTCACTATCTCAAGTCGACCGGAGATGGAGACCAACTTGCATGGTCGCCTTCTGCACGGCCGGCAATGGTGACGGTCGCTGGTCGTTGATGGTTTGACTTGTTCGCCGGTCGGAGATGGTTTGATGGCACAATTGTAATTATAAAAATTGTAAAAATGTCATCATATTTTCTCCCTTTATATTGATTTTCAAACTTTGATCATGTTTAAATGGATGGACCAAGTTTATCTGCACATCTGAATACTACCTACATGTGAACCTGGCTATATATATATATATATATATATATATATATATATATATATATATATATATATATATATATATGTTATACAACATCTCCATCACTACAAACTAATTAATACTTGGTGTGGGTTGCACCCTCAAAGTCTCTTACTTGATGAAAAGCATGACCCGTAGAGTGAAACTTTGACATTATATTAGACTCAACCAAGAAGTATGTATTAATAAAAATCATACTTGTAACATTTAGATACTAGAATAATCTTTCTCCCATTCGCCTATCCTTTTCGATGTTATCATATTGTTTACTGAATATATAATTGGATGTGTAAAATGGGACCAGAACTACTTGATTGTTTGAAGATAGTGAATAAGAATAGGAATGAGTGAGGGAGTTCTCAACTTGACATTTGGGAGGTGGAAAAGAGCTTTTATTTTCCACCATTTAAGGAATAAGGAGCTCAATGCTTTCTCTAGTCCTTTTACATCATTCTTGGTGCAAAATCCAATGCCTCTTTCATTAGCATGTATTGACTTCATTACCCTCCCCTCATACCCCACTAATTACACAATCTCAATCCATCCTTAGATGTTCTCCATTTTATTAACTTGGAATTTTTTTTTTCATTTTGTGAAGAAATAACAAATTGGAGAAAGGAACATTAAAAAATGTGTTTATTTATATATATTTTTTCAATTTGAAAATAGAGAATGGAGAGTAAATCAAAATACTATACAATATTTTATAAGTTTTTATGTGGTGTTTGGTTCTCAAAATGAACACGATATAAAATAGCACTTCATGAAAAATGCCTATTTCACTGCTTGGTTAATTTCTAAAACCACGAAATAAAATTTCACAGAATCAATTATTACCTTTGTAATGGAATTAAATAACTATTCCCAATACGACATTCCTAACTCATTAAGAATATTTAAATTTATTAAATACCACAAAAATACCTTTAGTCAAATTTACTATATTATATATTTAAATATATACATATGCATATAATTATCTTTTTTGAGTATATCCACGAGGTGTTCCGGGCCTTTCTCCGTCCGTTTAACGGTCTGGATCCACCTGATTAATCGCTCCGGAGGTCAACCTGACTAATCTCTGCTCGCCCCGGGAGGCACGAGAGCTCACTTGCGACTTGAGCTACCCCATTGGTTATATAATTATCTACACATATGAATATATACATATATACAAACGTAATATATAAATGATACATCACAATAAATTAATTAATTAATTAATGTATACTAATTTAAATTTTTATATATAAATAAAAATTTATTTATTTATGTCTTTAGTATTTCAAGTATGGATATTTTTGTTATTTGATTATATATTCATTTTTTATTTTTTAACCAACTAACGCATCCACTGATCTGAGGCTTAATCTCATGATCTCATATTTGAGAAAGTCACTACATGTCATGTGACCAGCAAACACTTGAATATAATTCCTTATCTAATTCTATAATCTAACCAAAAAAATGGAATAATATTTTTATTCTATTTATTATCTATTCCTTTGCTTGTGTATGTCTATTCAGTTTCCATCTATTGTCACATTGGTGTGCAATAAGTTCTTTTTTCGAGGGATAAGTTCATGAGCCTTTATTTTCTTTATTTTATGGTTGTATTACAATAAATTAATTTTTATTTAAAAAGTAAAAAATAAAAAAGAGAAAAATAAATAAATAAATAAATGTGTGTATATGAATTGACTAACTCACAATAAATTAATTAAATATGCATATATCATTAAAAAAAAACAAGAGTCAATAATAATATTTGAATCTCATCATTGTTTCTTCTGCTAAGAAGAAAAGTACACCTCAAGCTAAGTATGGGATTAATTATACGGCTACATGATTAACGCTAAAAAAAAAATGGTGTGTTTGATTGATGGGTTTAGGCATAAGAGTTAATTCTATTAAAGGTCCTCCGACTATTGTGATTTTCTAAATTTGGTTCTCGTCTTTTAATTTGGACGAATTAAACCCTTGACTATCAAAAACGTTTCACCATTAGTCCTTCCGTGAATTTAGACGCTAAAAGCAGGGGTAAAATCGTCCATTCATATGTTAGGTCTCTTCTTCCAATTAGTTCCAATGGCCTAAGAGTGCTAGAACCAAACAAGAAACAATACTCATGTAATAGAATGAAATTAAAAAGAAAAAATATATATTAGATGTAAAATAAAAAAGCAAACAAAAAAAAATCTTTTCAAGAACATGAATATTTCATTCGAATGACGTGGGTTTGTCATAGTTCTGACGAGAGGTGGTTGTTAGAGTTGCAGGTTGACCGACGATAACGACAGCAGTTCCGACAGTGATCTAACAGTGGGCATCCGCGGTGACTCAAGCAGCAACGAACAACCCTTCGCCACCACCGCCGACATCTCTACCGTTCTCTCTTTTCGCGCCGGTGAATATACTCCGGCGAAGATAGCAGTAGCAGCGAGCATGGAACCTCCATGGATTCCGGCAAAACAGCATCCGGCTAACAGCAGCAACGTGAGCAGAACAATAGCAGCAAGACAGCTTACAACAGTGGCTTAAGGCAAGAGTTCGACGGCGACGAGGCAGATTCTCCGGCGAACTTGATGATGTTGTTGTTGAGGTAAGAATGATGATGGAATGATTAAATATTGTTGTTGAGGCAGATTCTAAACATTTTTTTGTTTTGTAGTTTGTTTGCAGTGATGTTTTGCCTTGCAAACAATTCTTCAACACTTTGAACTATAATCACACAATCATTGTGGGGTTAGAGTCCAGACACAATCATCCTCCCCCGAACTTACAATATTGTAGTCATCCCAGAGAGATATAGTCCATATACCCCATCCAAATGAGCTCCCTTGATCGTAGTTCTGTGGCTTGCTCACTTCATATACAATGACAAGGGTATCTAGAGATCCAGTTGTTACCTTGCTGGAGAGTAACGAATGACAGAGAGGAAGAAGAAGACACTAAGTACATGAAACATCTATTTTACCCCTTATTTAAACGGCAAACTAACCTTAGATTGACAGAAGGACTAATGGTGGAACGTTTTTGATAGTCAAGGGTTTAATTCGTCCAAATTAAAAGACGATGACCAAATTTGGAAAATCACAATAGTCGGAGGACCTTTGCTGGAATTAACTCTTAGGCATAAGGTATAGGTATCAAAGTGATTGTTATTGTTTGGTTGATAGCTTTTTAGAATACTACTATGCGTTTGGAATATCTCATTAATTGGAAAACTCATACCCTAATGAAATAAGGGTTTCATTTCCCTTCCTCCTTTCTTTTCCAACTATTAATAATCATTCTCAGCTCATTCCACCCTACTACCAAACATGCTAAATACTTTCACCAAAATTCATTACCCTTACCAAGTATTTCATACCCATTCCGATTCCGATTCCGATTCTCATGTGCGAATTATCTTCCTTTAGGGTGTGTTTGGTTCGCACATGGGAATCGGAATCGGTATGGGTATCAAATACTTGGTAAGGGTAATGGATTTTGGTAAAAGTATTTTACATGTTTGGTATTACGGTGGAATGAGAATGATTATTAATAGTTGGAGAAGAAATGAAGAAGTGAAATGAAACCCTATTTAATAAGGGTATGTTGTTCTCATTAATGGGGCATTCCAAAACCCATAGTAGCATTCTCAAAACCTATCAACCAAACACTAGCAATCACTTTCATACCCATTCCTTATACCTAAACCTCCCATCCAAACACACCCAAAGTATCAAGTGGCCCAGCATCTTGTGATCAGATGACATGTATTGGCTTTCCTATATGAGAGGTCATTACATCGAGCCTCTTAGTTGTATTAAAAAAAAGTATCAAGTGAAAAAGAAACCTTAGGTGAGAAATATGATGTAATTTCAGCACTTGATTCAGTTCAGATCAACGTTCAGTGCACATTGTTGTGCTTTCCAGTTTTTAAATCATACGTGCTTATATATATATATATATATATAAATCTGTTCAAATGTGNACACAATCATCCTCCCCCGAACTTACAATATTGTAGTCATCCCAGAGAGATATAGTCCATATACCCCATCCAAATGAGCTCCCTTGATCGTAGTTCTGTGGCTTGCTCACTTCATATACAATGACAAGGGTATCTAGAGATCCAGTTGTTACCTTGCTGGAGAGTAACGAATGACAGAGAGGAAGAAGAAGACACTAAGTACATGAAACATCTATTTTACCCCTTATTTAAACGGCAAACTAACCTTAGATTGACAGAAGGACTAATGGTGGAACGTTTTTGATAGTCAAGGGTTTAATTCGTCCAAATTAAAAGACGATGACCAAATTTGGAAAATCACAATAGTCGGAGGACCTTTGCTGGAATTAACTCTTAGGCATAAGGTATAGGTATCAAAGTGATTGTTATTGTTTGGTTGATAGCTTTTTAGAATACTACTATGCGTTTGGAATATCTCATTAATTGGAAAACTCATACCCTAATGAAATAAGGGTATGTGTTTTCTCATTAATGGGGCATTCCAAACCCATAGTAGCATTCTCAAAACCTATCAACCAAACACTAGCAATCACTTTCATACCCATTCCTTATACCTAAACCTCCCATCCAAACACACCCAAAGTATCAAGTGGCCCAGCATCTTGTGATCAGATGACATGTATTGGCTTTCCTATATGAGAGGTCATTACATCGAGCCTCTTAGTTGTATTAAAAAAAAGTATCAAGTGAAAAAGAAACCTTAGGTGAGAAATATGATGTAATTTCAGCACTTGATTCAGTTCAGATCAACGTTCAGTGCACATTGTTGTGCTTTCCAGTTTTTAAATCATACGTGCTTATATATATATATATATATATAAATCTGTTCAAATGTGGTCGCGCCTTCCCGTGCGGTTCACACCACTCAATGTCAGAAAACGTACCACAATTAAGATACATAAAAACACCATAAAACATACCACACACCCAAAATAATGCACCATAACTCTCCTGCCCCTAATGGTGCATTTGCTAACACTGTGTGGTGTATATTTATATACCTACTGGTGTTTTTTTATGATGTGTACCTAATGATCCACATTTGTGTGTTGTATTTTCTAACATTGAGTTGTGTATATTTGTATACATAGTGGTGCGGCCGCACTGACCGCACATTAAGGGGCGGCCACACCTAATCATGACCCTATATATATATAAAAGAGCATTTGATCATGAATCAATCACTAATTACTAATTTTAGTTGAATATTGTGATATTTTATGATTTGTGTTGAAGATCATGCATTAAATTAAATTTAGTTTTTTCAATAGTTGTTTCATATTTTTCTATTTCCCATGCACATTTTTGCCTTTTCAGAGTTTCAGTGCACATTGTTGCGCCTTACAATGCACATTGTTATGTCTTCCAGAACATTTTTTTTAAANAACGGCAAACTAACCTTAGATTGACAGAAGGACTAATGGTGGAACGTTTTTGATAGTCAAGGGTTTAATTCGTCCAAATTAAAAGACGATGACCAAATTTGGAAAATCACAATAGTCGGAGGACCTTTGCTGGAATTAACTCTTAGGCATAAGGTATAGGTATCAAAGTGATTGTTATTGTTTGGTTGATAGCTTTTTAGAATACTACTATGCGTTTGGAATATCTCATTAATTGGAAAACTCATACCCTAATGAAATAAGGGTTTCATTTCCCTTCCTCCTTTCTTTTCCAACTATTAATAATCATTCTCAGCTCATTCCACCCTACTACCAAACATGCTAAATACTTTCACCAAAATTCATTACCCTTACCAAGTATTTCATACCCATTCCGATTCCGATTCCGATTCTCATGTGCGAATTATCTTCCTTTAGGGTGTGTTTGGTTCGCACATGGGAATCGGAATCGGTATGGGTATCAAATACTTGGTAAGGGTAATGGATTTTGGTAAAAGTATTTTACATGTTTGGTATTACGGTGGAATGAGAATGATTATTAATAGTTGGAGAAGAAATGAAGAAGTGAAATGAAACCCTTATTTAATAAGGGTATGTGTTTTCTCATTAATGGGGCATTCCAAACCCATAGTAGCATTCTCAAAACCTATCAACCAAACACTAGCAATCACTTTCATACCCATTCCTTATACCTAAACCTCCCATCCAAACACACCCAAAGTATCAAGTGGCCCAGCATCTTGTGATCAGATGACATGTATTGGCTTTCCTATATGAGAGGTCATTACATCGAGCCTCTTAGTTGTATTAAAAAAAAGTATCAAGTGAAAAAGAAACCTTAGGTGAGAAATATGATGTAATTTCAGCACTTGATTCAGTTCAGATCAACGTTCAGTGCACATTGTTGTGCTTTCCAGTTTTTAAATCATACGTGCTTATATATATATATATATATATAAATCTGTTCAAATGTGGTCGCGCCTTCCCGTGCGGTTCACACCACTCAATGTCAGAAAACGTACCACAATTAAGATACATAAAAACACCATAAAACATACCACACACCCAAAATAATGCACCATAACTCTCCTGCCCCTAATGGTGCATTTGCTAACACTGTGTGGTGTATATTTATATACCTACTGGTGTTTTTTTATGATGTGTACCTAATGATCCACATTTGTGTGTTGTATTTTCTAACATTGAGTTGTGTATATTTGTATACATAGTGGTGCGGCCGCACTGACCGCACATTAAGGGGCGGCCACACCTAATCATGACCCTATATATATATAAAAGAGCATTTGATCATGAATCAATCACTAATTACTAATTTTAGTTGAATATTGTGATATTTTATGATTTGTGTTGAAGATCATGCATTAAATTAAATTTAGTTTTTTCAATAGTTGTTTCATATTTTTCTATTTCCCATGCACATTTTTGCCTTTTCAGAGTTTCAGTGCACATTGTTGCGCCTTACAATGCACATTGTTATGTCTTCCAGAACATTTTTTTTAAATCGTAGGTGACGAACTGTTTTTTTAAAAGATCAATTACTCTTGATCAGTAATTATTAATTTGAGTTGAATATTGTTTATTTGTTTATTATTTATGGTCGTTTATGATTTGTGTTGAAAATCTTATATTAAATTTAATTTTTTCACAATTAATCTTAATCACTAATTACTAGTTTGAGTTGAATATTATTTACTTTTTTTGAAGATAAACGTAGCTATTCCATTAATTCATAACATAAAACGTTTACATCAACGATCAATGAAATGGTAAACCATTCCTTACAGTCAGACATAGAAACAACTTTTCTAACTATGCTATAGAAAACTTGAATCGCAGACTGTTTCATAACTAGGAAGCTATGTTCCTTCAAGGAGCTTAAAGCTTCATCAAAGATCTGGGTCTTCATCATCATTCTTTTTTGCTCGCCCAGGATAAGATCAACACTTGCCGAAATCAAACTAAACGATTTATGCTAATGATAATGAAAAGCTCGTGAAAGTAACGAGAGGAAAAAGCCCGTGAAAGTAACGAGAGGAAAACACAATAATAGAGAAAATAAAAAGTGGTAAAACCAAAGTAGGGTTGGGAGTTCAAGACTACCAACACAAACCCCAATACCTACCTACTATTATTTTATTCAAAGGGAAAGAAAACAGAAGAAGAAGATCTGTAGCGGTGGTCGGAGGCGGACGGAGCTGCGACGGTGGTCGGGGCGGAAGAAGAGCGAGAGTAAACGTAGAAGGTGACCAAAACCGCCGGCATATATATAGTAGTAACTTATATACAAAAATGAAATGTACATAATAGTTATTACATATTTAGGTAACTTAGTTTGAGGAAACTTAGTTTGTTGCTCCTTAAATTTTAATACCATATGTCATGGGATCAAGCCCCATCAGCTACACTTTCATTAACTTCGTTTACTTGAAATATTCAATTCTCTCTCTTCTTTTCCACGAAGTATTTTCAATTTTGCAACTAATATACACTCTTTTTCAATTACACGACACTTAAAAAAAAAACAGAAGAAAAAGAAATGTATTACCAATATCACTATATTAGTCTTTTCCATGCACAAAAATAGATGTCTAATAGTAATACTCAGTATTAAAATTTTAAAATCTAAATGAAATCAAATTTATTTATTATATTACTCTAGTTTATAATGTCTACATATATTATTATCATTAAAAATATAAGAAAATATATGATAGAAGTATGTGCATGGTAACAATAATAGAAAAGATCGATAACGTAAGTTATAATGATAGGGATATTTTTGTCCAAAAAAATGAATAGTACAATTCTAAAAACACAATGTACTAAAAGGTCGGTGCAAAAAATACGGTCATAGATCAAGAATATAATTTAGATTGAGACTTATTATGTTTTTAGATTATAAGTGAAGTTTAATTAGTATATATTATGAGTGAGTAGCATAATTATATAGAATTTAATTCTTATTTGTTAATAAAATAGGAAGCATTATTTTATTGAATTATTTGTTTAGACTTTCTAAAAGAACAAAATGAGATAACTACAAGTGTAAACTGAGAACTTCACTTTTACATTTTTTTTTAATGGTGATGGAAATCAATATATATATATATATAGTCAAATCAAGAAAGTTAATAGCCCCGCTGAAAGTTAAACTTATAATTTTACGATTATCAAATCAACAAGCTAATCATTTTGTATGGGTCGCCCCATTCAATTTTACATTTTGAGCAATATTGTGATTATACTTTTTTTCTCTCTAGCGGTGTCTAGGGTTTTGGTTCCCCTCCTAGGGTTTTGCTAGGTCTCCGTTCGTTTTTCTTCTTCCTTCCGGTGCTTTCCGGTCTCTTTGTGTTATCAACGTGTGCATGGCGACTACTTCGTCGGATACGGGTGTGGCGGATCTTACAGCAAGATGGGCGGACATGGTTCTCGAGGATGAAGAGACGGCTTTTGAGCCGGTTGGGGTGGAGGCTGTCGATGATGCGGCTCAGGGGGAGGCGTCATGGGCGGTCGTTGGGAGGTTCCTAATGAAGAAGTTGGTTAAACTGGAGTATATGCGACAAGTCCTCGCTTCTGTCTGGCAGCCTGTCAAGGGGGTGTAGGTCACAGAATTGCAGCCGAATCTCTTCCTCTTTGTCTTTTATCACATAACAGATATGCAGCATGTTCTTAATGAGGGCCCTTGGTCTTTTGAAAATAGTTCGCTGGTATGTCGACAAGTCTGCGATGGGGTGCTGCCGGTTGACGTAGCCTTGGATTCGTTGGACATGTGGGTTCAACTCCATGATTTGCCTATGGGATATACATCTGACAAGGTGTTGGAGCAGATTGGTAACTTCATTGGCACCTTCATTAAATGTGATGATAGGTTTGTTGGTTCGCCATGGAGAAGCTTCTATCGTATCAGGGTTTCGATTCCGGTGAATAAGCCTATTAAGCGAAGGATGCGTCTTCTCAAGCGTGACAAATCTTTCTGCTGGGTCTCGTTCAAATATGAACGCCTCCATAACTTTTGCTTCTTCTGTGGCTTGTTAGGGCATTCCTACAAGTTCTGCCTCGGTGCTAGAGAAGCGGTTGTTCCGGTCGATCAATTCCTGTACAGTGCCGACTTGAGGGCGGGTGGCAGTAGAGGGCCTAGGGCGGTGGGAGAGGGCTGGCTTGTGCCAGCGGAGGAGCCCAATCATCGTGGTAGTCGTCAGGTTGGTGTGACAGACCCGGCAGCCACGGTAGTGACGGAGGAGGAGGTACGGGCTACGGAGAATGCGGCTGTCGTGGTGGCAATGTCTAAGCGGAGGAGAGAGGGGTCTGGAGGCGGAGTCAGGCGACAGGGGAGTACTGGCGGTGATGTAACAATGACAGAGGTTTCAAAAAACTTGCAGCAGGCGGGTACTGGTCCCCAGGCCCGCCCTTCACAATGAGTACCCTTAGCTGGAACTGTCGTGGCTTGGGCAATCCACGGACAATTCGAGAAGTTGTAGACCTTGTGTCTCGTAAGAAGCCTGACTTTGTCTTCCTCATGGAAACCAAGGTGAGGAGGGAACATGCAGAACGATTACGTATCAAACTTGGTTATGAAGGTTTATTTTATGTTGATAATGTTGGGTTGAGCGGGGGTTTGGCTTTGCTATGGAAAAAGAACAATACGGCAAGACTATTGAGTTACTCGAAGAATCACGTTGATGTCGAGGTGAGTATTACTGGTTGTGGTATATGGCGTATGACCGGTTTCTACAGGTTCCCGGAGCGGGTGCGTAGAAATGCTTCATGGGATCTCTTGCGATCATTGGCAAATAGATCATCATTGCCTTGGGTGGTGCTAGGTGATTTTAATGATCTTTTATTCCACCATGAGAAACGCGGTGGCAACCCGCACCCAGATGCACTACTACGTGGGTTTGGGGATGCTATTGATGATTGTTGTTTGGCTTAGTTGCCCATGCGCGATTATCAGTTTACATGGGAGAGGGGGAGGGGTACTGTGGATTGGATGGAAGAAAGGCTTGATAAGGTGCTTGTTGGGGAAGGCTGGTGTGGTATGCTGCCACATGCGGCTGTTACTAACATTCCTACTCGCACTTCTGATCACTCGGCGCTGTTCTTGGAAGTCAAGGCATCTCGGCCGTGGCAGCCAAGGGCTCGCAGGAGGTTCAAATTTGAGATGGCCTGGCTCATTGACGATGGGTGCAGGGGGCAAGTAGAGGATGCCTGGCAAGAGGGTATGACCGGTGGTTTGCTCCATTGCATTGACTTCTGTAGTGATAGATTACTACGGTGGGGTGGAGACTGGTATCACAAGTTTGGGGAACAACTTAGCAAACTACGCAAAGAACAAGAGCACCTGAGGGGCTGCACGGACCCTGCTTCCCTGGCAGAGTACCAACGCCTTGAAACACTCTTGTGTCAGCTGGAGGCGCAGGAGGATGCTTTTTGGAGATAGAGAGCGAAGCAGCATTGGCTCAAGGGTGCAGATGCCAACACAAAGTTCTTTCACAGGTATGCCTCTGCCCGTAAAAAGAAGAGTTAAAAAATGAGTCTGGTGTGTGGGTAGAGGAGGAGGGTCTGAAAAATGTTGTGCTTGATTATTTTGATGCTATTTTTATGTCGAATATTACACCCCCTACGGAGGCTTTCTTCGCCTCTGTTATTCCCCGGGTTACCTAGTCTCAGAATGAGGCACTTTTACGGCCATTTGATGCAGAAGAGGTGAAAACTGCTTTGTTTTCAATGTTTCCTGACAAGGCTCCTGGGCCTGATGGAATGAACCCGGGATTCTTTCAGCATTTTTGGGATGTGGTTGGGGGAGATGTCACTACTTTTGTGCTCAACTGTTTGCAAAATTGTGCTTTCCCGGAAGGCCTTAATGAGACTAATGTAGTGTTAATACCAAAGAAGACTGTTCCGGAATTGGTGTCTGACCTAAGGCCTATCGCCCTATGTAATGTGATATATAAGATCATGGCGAAGATGATAGCAAACAGGATGAAACCACTGCTGGAGGGAGTGATCTCTCAATCACAGAGTGCCTTCATTCCAAATAGGCTGATTACAGATAATATTCTTATTGCTGCAGAGGTTGGCCATTTTCTGAATAGGAAACAATGTGGGATTGTTGGCTGGGGTGCTTTTAAGCTGGATATGGCTAAGGCTTATGACCGGATGGAGTGGGCTTTCCTACGTAAAATGTTACTGGCTTTGGGGTTTGTGGTGGAATGGGTTGACTTGATTATGTTGTGTGTTACCACAGTATCCTACAACTTCCTTGTGAATGGGGAAAACATTGGGCAGGTATCTCCTTCTCATGGTATTCGTTAGGGTGACCCACTATCACCCTACTTGTTTATTATTTGTGCAGAGGGCCTTTCACTATTATTACAGCAAGCTGAGGCCCGGGGATCCTTTCATGGTTGCAGGGTAGCTAGAGGGGCACCTTCGGTCTCACATCTTTTTTTTTGCAGATGATCGCCTTCTGTTCTTTAAGGCTAATGCACAGGAAGCTGGGGAGATAAAGCGATGTCTGGCTGAATATGAGGAGATGTCAGGTCAGGCAGTCAATTTCAATAAGTCAAGTGTGTGTTTCAGTAAGAACACAACAGCTTCTGACAGGGACGTAGTAGCAGCTGTTTTGGGAGTCCCTCAGGCTCCCAATTTTGGGAAATATCTGAGACTACCCTCCTTTATAGGGAGGAATAAGAAAAGTGTTTTTTCATATATAGAGGACAAAATAAAGCACAGAATAGGATCTTGGAATAAGAGGCTCCTCTCCCGGGCAAGCAAGATAGTGTTACTGAAGAGTGTGGCTCAATCAATGCCTACATTCTCAATGAGTGTATTTCTACTGCCTGATTCTGTGTGCTTGTCAATTGAGAGAGCTATGAACCGGTATTGGTAGGGATCAGGCGGAGATAGGGGGATTCATTGGAAGGCTTGGGATCGCTTATGTGTTCCTAAGAAATATGGAGGATTGGGGTTCAAAGATCTGAAGGCCTTTAACCTAGCTATGTTAGGCAAACAAGCCTGGCACTTCCTTACTAACCCGGAGTCTCTGGTGGAGCAAATATATAAAGCAAGGTACTTTCCACAGACCACTTTCATTGATGCAACTGTAGGTGGATGCCCGAGCTATTGCTGGCGTAGCATCATGGCATCCCATGAATTGATTTGTTCAGGTGTAAGGAGGAGGATAGGGAATGGTAATACCACTCTGGTTTGGGGACATCCTTGGCTTCCTGATGATCCTGATCCAATGGTACAAACTCACATGCCTCAGGCCCTAAGTGGGACTTTGGTGTCAAGATTAATTGATACTGTTACTAATACATGGGACCAAGAAGTTTTACATGATGTATTTGAGTTAAGTGATGTGAACCGTATTCTACAGGTTCCAATTAGCCTCGGGTTTGAGGATGCATGGTATTGGTTTGGAGACCCTAGGGGTTGTTATACGGTAAAGGATGGCTATAGACGCATGAGTGGTGAGTATGAATACCAGCCCGGGACAATTTGATAAATGGTTAGCGCTGTGGAAAATTAAAGCCCTGCCCAAGTGGAAGAACCTTCTTTGGAGAGCTCTCAATGATGTTCTACCTATTACTACGAACTTGATTTTAAAGAGGGTGGATGTTGACCCTTCATGCCCTATGTGTCTTCTAGCTCATGAATCTTTAATGCATACATTCCTACACTGTGATTTTTCTAGAAGGGTTTGGCATGAGGCTTCAATTTCTGTTACTAGCTTGGTAGGGGACACTTTTCCTGTGTGGTTTTCTAATGTGATGGACTCCCTCTCATCTCAAGATCTACTTGTGGCCTTGGCAGTTATGTACCAGCTCTGGAATGCACGAAACAAGGCTGTGTGGAATTTCTGTTTACCATCTCCTCAGTGTGTTTGGCGCATGGCGCATGCAGCAGCAGTTGCTTGGCAGTAGGTTCACATGCAATCACCGCCTCCATCATCCGATGGCGCACAGGTGGCACCGAATTCCGTAGCAGCTGTGATGCACGAACACGCCGATCACTGCCATTGCTACTTCGACGCTGGGTTCCAACCGACGACAAAGAAAGCCTCTGTAGGTGCTGTACTCCTCACGGCGACAGGGGTGTTCGTTGCGGCGTTCAATGGCCTTCTACCGGATTGTTTTTCTCCACTTATGGCCAAGTCTTTGGCCTATAAGGAGGTATTATCCTGGCTCAGGGGTCGTGGTCTTGCTTCGGTCACTCTCTTCACCGATTGTGCCTCCCTACAACGTTTGCTCACGACTGACAATATCAATCTTTATTCTTATGTTGCATTTTCAATTTACGCCTCAAGGGCGATCATGTCTTCGTTTAATACTGTTTCAGTGAATCTGATTCCTAGATTTGCGAATCTGGGAGCTCATTCTCTCGCTTCTTTGGCCTTTTCACAGGCAAACGCTTTGTTTTGGGATCTCATCCCGCCTGACACTATTTTAGGTTTAATTTAATATACCGCTTTTGGTTGGTTTTCAAAAAAAAAAAATTATGATCACATCACCTTTGGTATCCACCTCTTAAAGTCTTGAGTAGATTTATATGAGACAATTTCAAATGAGATGTATAATATTTTTTTAGTTAATGAATGTGGTTCACAACACGAAAATAAGTAATTAAGAGGGATTCTTGCGGTATAAGAGGAGCTTAATTGTGTTCTCGATCCAATAAAGATTGGTTTCAAACATAAGGTTGTAGACCTTATTACCTTAATTAGTTGAGTAATTAACAGTGTTTAGTTGCTCTTAAACATTGTTTTAATAGATTTAAGTTATCACATGGGGATGTGCTCCAAAGATTAAAAAAATCCCTCAGTTAGGTTAATATGGTTATTATTTATTAACTAGTGTTAATTTATTATTTCCTGGCCATTTTAAGTATTTAAAAGATCTTATAAATTTTTTTTTTTGGCTATCAATTTAAAGTGATTAATAACATTGAGCGCCGTTAAAAATTTATATGGTTAAACACCGAGCATGTTTTCCTATCTTTTTATTATTGGTGGTCATAAAGTGGACACTTATTAGTGAGAAATTATTTTTTTTAAAGTAATTTTTAATCATAATTGTCAAAAAAAAAATGGTAATCATGGCCATTGGCATGTGTTTCTACTGGTAGTAGAAAACTAAAATTCTAACTTTCTGCCGGACGGTAGAAACAATATACAAATAAAAATGATTTCCTTTTTTTTTTTTTTTTAAAATCTATTTTCCTTCTTCCTTTTGATTGTCTTGATCTTTCTCTTCTATTTTTTTTTCTTATCTTTCGTGAGGGAAGAAAAAATTTTCAAAATTTGAATTAACCATCAAAAAGTAATGTGAAAAAGGTCAAATAGACATCTAAACATTATATAAAAAATAATTAGGCCTCCAAATTTTAAAAATGAACAAATAAACCTCAAACTTGTTATTTTAGTGTATTTGGACCCAATAACTAATTATCCACCTAAAATAACGTTCGGACATTAGGTTTTAACAATTGACGAATGGTCACCTGTCACCATTGTCAGTGGAGAAGGCGTTCCTTCAAGAAGGCAATCGGCGCCTTCTCCAGTAGAGAAGGCAACCAATCTGGTCACCTTCTCCTTCAAGAAGGCAACCGTTTGGTCATTTTCTCTATCGGAAAAGGTGACCAGCTGGTTGCCTTCTTGAATTGAAGGAGAAGACGACCAGATCAGTTGCATTCTCTAGTAAAAGAAAGTGACCAGTGGTCGCCTTATTCAGTTAAGGCCATAATCAGTCATGGAGAAGATGACCGGCGGTCATCTTTTTTGTAAGTGAAGGCAATAAAGGCGGCCTGCATGTACACGTCATCGAAATTTTAACAGTAGCTTGTTGGTTACCGATAAATAGTACTTATTTGACTAATTTTAATAAGTTGAATTGCTTAACTGTCCCTTTGTAAAATTCAGGGGCCTAATTGCTCTTTGCTATAATGTTTAGGAATTTATATGACTTTTTTTTTTTCCAAAAGTCTTTTACCTTAAAAAAAATGGTTAAAAAGTAAGTTCTTTTATCTTTTCTTTCTAAGGTTTCTAAATTCAAAGGTGGTTAGAAAACTTTTTTGGTTGATTATAAAAATTGGTAAAAGTCGTAGGATTTTCAACAATGTCATGATCCATGGAATATACCTTGTTATGTGCACTATATAGTTTAAAAGAACTTTCGGGGACTTGTAAATTGTTGTGGTACATTTTGTGATTTACCTCATTCACCAAAATTTTAAGGTAGAAGTAGCTCGGGTAGGATTCTCACGATTTGGATTCAATTTTTCTTTTCTTTATTAAAAATTTGAGAAAATAATATGGAGAAAAAAAAAAGAAAAAAAAAGCAAGTGTTTAGTTCTGGCTACTAATAAAAAGAAGTATACTTTATCTCTTTCATGATTATTATATCTATTGTTGATGTCATATATAAAAGATATATTATTAGAGTAACAGTACACTTACTCCCTAAAATAGCTTACATTTTCACTTATATATTGATCATGACCATTGCATCATCGGAAAAGATTTTGTAAGAGTGTATTAAGATTAGTGAAAATGTTAAAGTACTAAAAGATTTATCGAAAAAGTCTTTGTAAGAGTGTATTAAGGTTAGTGAAAAGGTTAAAGTACTAAAAGATCGATTCAAACATTATCACCGACGACCCACCAAATTCTAACTTGTAGCCTTAGTCTAAGTGTACACAAATAAACTAACAAGAAGGAGAAACATATGATGTGAAGTAAGTAGTAGTTAGCATCACCTACTAAGTACTAACATTTATTTCAGTTGAAAATTTTGTTGGTTGGAGAATCAGTTGAAGTGAAGTACTGACATGCATGTAAAGGCAATAATCTTTGGTTGTATAATTATTATATTATAATTCTAATGGTTGTAAATTAATTACCTTAGCTTGTATACTTTCATATATAACATAGTGCACCTCCATGAAACTATAGGTCCTTGCCCATTTAATTTCTTAACATCAATACGTACCCTCAAATTTATTGCGAATATATATAAAGTAACAAATGTGTATGTTTACTCATCATGTAAAGCTTTTTTAAGTAAAATATATAGTACTTGAATTTATGAATCGCAATTTCAATTCGTCTCGCGGATATTCACCTGAATCCGCCCCGCATGGATTGAATTTTTTGGGTGACAGTTGATGGTGGGTCGTGAGTTGGTCTTAAAAAATTAAACTCGTAGTGGATCAGGTTGGGTTCAAGTTTTATGTACAGAACTCGCTTAGAACCCCATCCACTCGACCAACCACATATATAAATATAAATGAATAAATATGTATATATATATATATATAGAGTAAAATAAGTACTAGTGTGTAGTTAATTATAAATGTTTCTAGAACTTTTACTAATTTTTTATTATTTTTAGTTTTAAACTAACAAGTTTATTTTTTAAAAAATTTAACAATTTAGTTATTATATTTGACTAGTATTTTCACACGTGTGATGCGCGGAATTGAGTTGCTATAATATTTTAAGAATATTTGGATCGATATATAATTATATAAATTATAACATCAAATATTATATAGTGCAATTGAAAAGATGATTTGAATCGATTATTTTATGTGATGTTATCCTTGCTTGAATTTGACAAAATAAATGTTGAATTAATAGCTAATGTGTAGATGTAAGCATCTAATGCTGAAATTTTGGGGATTTTATGTATCAGTGTTTAGGATTTGTATAACTTGGGCAAAAGTGTTCTTTGAAAAAAAAAACATAATATCACCGGTTCAAATTACAGATTATTGAAACCTCTTTGTAGACGACATTAGTAGTAGTAATAGAATCCTGTCCATCCTCGTCTACAGCTAACACCTTCAGGCCATCAAAATGGGTGACTCGGGAAAAAACACGTACAATTGACAGTGATTAAACACCAGTTTTTTCAACAATAACCCAACATGAGTTAGTGTTTGACCTTGCCTTTTGTTGATAGTCATGGAATATGCTGGCATCAATGGCAATTGTTTACGTTGGAACTTGAAGGGCAATCTCGTATCAGAAGGAGTGAAAGACATTCGGGGAATAAGAACTTTGGTTCCTTCATGTGTCTCATTAACTATTCTTGCTTCGACAATGTGATCTGCCAATCTTATGACGATGAGACGGTACCGTTGCAAAGACCAAGAGAGTTGTCTATGTTCCACAATAACATAACATGTGCACTAACCTTTAATGTCATGGTATTCAACATCAACATATAGGTCTGATATTTCATCTAAGATCAGGGCTTCAATTTCGTTTGCAGAATTTGCCCTATTTATTCTTTTGGCAAATAGCAAGATGTGCATGTGAGGGAGTCATCTTTTTTGAAATTCAATCGTGTAGTCATAAATATGTTATTTACTGCAAATACATAATCTAAATGTCATTTTGGATCAAGATTCACAATATAAGGTGGACCCTGATGCATGATATAACGATTGGGGGAGGGGGAAGGGTCCGAACGAATGTCAATGTGATATTATTGGGGGCTTAGTCCAGAAAAGTACAACTTTAATTTAGTGTGATTTTCATTTATTGAGTTGCTCTTTTCTTTTCTATTTGAAACTTTTGATGTAAACAACAACAACAGCAACAACAACAACAACAACAACAACAACAACAACAATAATAATAATAAATAAATAAAAATAAGAAAAATACTATATTATCGATCCATACTTGTTTATCTTGTGTTGTTGATTAAGGTTTAAATTTTTTATTGTAATTAAGGAGGAATGTAGGCTTGCCATTGACGCATTTTAGTTAGCATTTAATATTGGAATTACTTGTAGCATCATGTAACCAAGGGAATACTTGTAGCATCATGTAACCAACGTTAGAACACTTATGGGCTTGAGTATTATGGAGTATTAAAAGTAAAACTTTTATACCAATAGTAACGAGTTCGATTCTCTTGTTAACATTATTCTTTCAGTCAAATCAATTTATATTTCATGTGTAGTTTGTAGACTATCACTGCACACAAAAAATAAATCTAAAATGCATAATTATGTTTATATATTTATAATTGTTTAAAACAATATGTCATTGTATTGAAAAAAACAAAAAAAAAAAAAACAAAAGCCAGTATTAAGAGAAATAAGTGTTTGATATATATGATATATTTAATTTATCATCGCAACATATATATATCCGATTGTTTTGCTTTAGACTCCAAGCTAACTTAAACGATTGTATCTAAAAACTAAAAAGTGTGAATGAAAGTTATATTTTTCATTTATGTTTATTTTTTTCATTACTTTTTTTTATATACATTATAATATTTGAGTTGTACTATATAATGTTTTGGTCAAAAATACCCCTACCATTATAACTTTCATTATCTTTTTCAACTATTGTTGCCATGCACATGCATCATATCTACCATATATTTTCTTATATTCTTCAATGGTAATAATTTATAGACATTATATATATTAGAATACTATATAAGTTATTTCCTAAAATATAAATATCAAATCTATAAAAATGGTTTACATTATTATTATTATTATTATTATTATTATTATTATTATTATTATTATTATTTACAATAATATAAATATCTAAAATCTAAATAAATTTAAGATTTTAATATAGAGTACTAAATTAACAATATTAATGTATTTTAAATCAACAATATTAAATTTAGTTTCTCGATTTTTAAATTGAACAAAATTCAATACTTTAAAATGTGCATTGATATTGGGTGCGCTTTGCCCATTGAAACACGACGTTCAATTCTTTTAACGTGCGCGGGCAAAGCCCACATGATTTCTAGTCATGCCCGATAACCACTCCGGCACGACCACAATTACTACAACCTTCCAGGCATTACATCTTTAACTAAATAAAAACCTTCTTGAATGAATTATAATATGTTATTGAGTGACAACATTTGAATAGTTTCTTACTTCTTATATATAGTTTTATCTCTCATTTATTTGGGATGGTAATTTCACTCAAATCCGGTAGAAACGAGAAAATTTTCAGTACCGTTTCTTAATATTTATACTAATTTTTTAAGAGTTAATTACTGAAATGATCCCATAACTATATATATATATATATATATATATATATATATATATATATATATATATATATATATATATATATATATATTATAACAACGTACTAATCCTAATGCATAACAATGTTTTGATGTTATACGATTTCGTGTTTTAATGTTATTGTACTTTTAATATTATTTTATTGTTTTAATTGTTTTAATGTACAATATTTTGGGAGGAAAATATGATTTCGTTTTGGTGCGTTTAGCAATGTAGTTCGAAGTAGAATTTAGGAAAACAAATGGCAAGAAGGAGTAGTTTGCCTAGGCCGTGGGGGGGGGGGGGCGCCAACCGACGACTCCAGCGTCGTGGGGGCAAAGCGGACGATTGTTAGCAAGTCATCGGACCACTCCCGAGTCTATGCCCTTGGGGCCTTTTCGCCCCTTATCGGCTTGCCTTGGCTATTCATCGACTATTGGAGGGCCTCAACTTAGTTTGGCTGGCTAGGGTTGTTCGATAGAGGAGGTAACCGCTAGGATGGATCGCTCGAGCAAACTGCGTAGGCGAGCCGCATAGTGAGGTGGGGTGGGGGTACATGCGTAGTCTTCGAGTGGTTACTAGGAACCCCTAACGTGCTCTGCGACGTGGAGCACAATAAAATGTTTGGTAGGAAAACACGACATCTTATGGGGCACACGTATGGAGGAGGATTTGAGGTTGTGCAATTGAAGTTGGAGTAGAAGGGGATGAATAGGTTGAGTAGAAGGGGATGAATATGTGATAACATATTCCTAGGTGAAAAAGTGATGATTAATATGATCTATTCATTTAGACAGATCAATGATAAATAGTTGCTAAATATAAGGAGAAAATGAGTGGTATCAACCGGTTGCACCCCCACATGGTAGGGAGTGGGTTCGAGCCTCAGTGGAGGCGGTATTGGTTATTTGTGCTTCATTTGGTTGAGAAAGTATCTATGAACATATACTACATTGTAACAGAGTCAATAGTACAAAAAAATGAGTGGTATCAATATTATAAATATTGCAAAGTTAAAAAGTTTGTAAAAATTATCAAATTGACCACATCTTCATTTTATTAAAATCATCAATGACTAATGAATTTTAATAAGCAGTTGAGATTGATTATCACTTTTTACAAAGGTGGTTATCTTTTGAACATATATATATACATACATACATATATATATATATATATATATATATATATATATATATATATATATATATATAATTTAGTTCTCATGGGTTGTACGGTTAAATCTGAGTCATTGATCTTACTTAAATCAACGTTTATGATTAACAAAATAAAATAAAAAACACGGTGACAATTTGGTAATTTTTGCATCTAAGTCAAATTTAAGGTGGGTGGTTTTTCTTCTTAAAGTACGTGATTTTTTTGTGCTTAAAGTGCGTGAGTTTTGTGCTTAAGGTACGTGGGTTGTGTGCTTAATGTGAGTAGTTGTTGAAACTTAAGGTGCACCAACTTGAAGCTTAAGGTGTGTGGTTTTCTTGCGTGATTTGTATGCTTAAGGTGCGTGAGTTGTTGAAACTTAAGGTTTTTAAGGTGCGCGATTTGTGTACTTAAGGTGCGTGATTTTGTGTTAACCGCACAGCAAGCTATCTCAGCACCAGATATATATATATATATATATATATATATATATATATATATATATATATATATATATATATATATATATATATATATATATATATCTCATTAGGGGCGGACTCTAATGAGAACAGGCGCCCAGGAGAGGAATAAGAACAATTTACAGTTGTCCACGTGTCCAGATCAACGAATCAGATGTAATTTTTTTAAAAATGACGTGGTGGCATTTTCATAAATAACTCAAAATTTGGTGCAATTAAATGTGTTATATGTGCAAGTAAACTCACTTACAAGTGCACATATTTTTCACTTACAAATGCAAGTAATTTACATTATTAACATTTGTGCACCTAGGTGTACCTAATTATAACATTAGGTGCAACTAGTTATAATGTTAGGTGTACTTAGTATCTATGCCCAGTCTAAATTTTACTTGCACCTGTAATACATTTTACTTGCACTTATAATACATTTTATTTGCACTTAGGTGCACTGCATGAAATTGATACTTGCACTTGTAATACATTTTATTTGCACTTCTGATAAGCTAGATCTAGACGCGTGGACGGTTGACATGCGTTATGATTTTTCTCTTGGACAAGTGATTCTCATTTGAACGCGATCCTATAATATATACACACACAAGTATTTTTGAATATAACTATTACAGAATACATTTAATATATATATATATATATATATATATATATATATATATATATATATATATAGTAATAACATTAATTTTTTTCCAAAGTTGGTGTGTGGATAAAATATTAAACACGTAATATATTAACCCATAAATAATTAAACTCATTTCAAATATAAAATTGAATTTAGAATACGAGTATTAATGTAGAATATGCACTCCAAGAAGAAAATAATGCACAATCTTCTGAGAATCTAATAAAGTAAATATACACTAGGAGAGAAATTATGCACTCGATGAAGGAACAATGCACTCAAAGAAGGAAAATAGTGCACCAAAAAGAAAAAAAACTGAAATAACTTCCACAAAATTATCATTCTACCACTGCATTTTTCTAAAAACATTTTTCTTCATTCGGGATGCTTGATCCGGACGAAATCAATGGTTGAGATTTAACATCATTTTTATTTATTTATTTTCCAAGATAACTATTACGGAATACATTTAATATATATAATCTAATTATAGTTATAACATTAATTTTTTTCCAAAGTTGGTGTGTGGATAAAATTTTAAACGCCTAATATAGTAATATATAACCAATAAATAATTAAACTCATTTCAAATATAAAATTGAATTTAGATTACAAGTATTAATGTAGAATATGCACTCCAAGAAGAAAATAATGCACAATTTTTTGAGAAGCTAATAAAGTAAATATACACTAGGAGAGAAACTATCCACTCGAAAAAAGAACAATATGCACTCAAAGAAGAAAAATAGTGCACCCAAAGAAAAAAAAATTGAACAAACTTACACAAAATTACCATAATGACACCGTATTTTGTTAAAAACATTTTTCTTCATTTTGGATGCTTGATCCGGACAAAATCAATGGTTGAGATTTAACCTCATTTTTCTTTATTTATTTTCCAGTATAACTATTACAGAATACATTTAATATATATAATCTAATTATAGTTACGGAGTATAACATGAATTTTTTTCCAAAGTTGGTGTGTGGATAAAATTTTAAACACGTAATATATTAACCCATAAATAATTAAACTCATTTGAAATATAAAATTTAATTTAGATTACGAGTATTAAAGTAGATAATTGATGAATAATATCCTGGCATAGATTTAGCATATATATTTGATTAAAGGGTGAATGGTGTGATTTAAGAAAGACAAAAATTTACGTTGTTGGCAAACGAAAAGAAATTACTAAAAAATAAAAACGGAAGAAAAAGCAGGAGAGAGGGAGAACGGCGCTGTGTCTGTCCTTTCCCGATAAGTCCCGTGATTCGCCCCAATGCCCATTTCATTTCTCTTTTATCCCTAAACCTTAGGGCTTTGATTCTCTCCCTCTCTCCCTTCTCTCTCTAAATTTTAAACAAGTTTTCAAAGAAAATTCACCTGAATTCTTGGCTTTACAGCTCCATTAAAATTTTTCATTCTTGTTTTGGTTTGTTGTGGTTGGGGTTTTGAATTAAAGCGGAGGACATGGTAGAAGTGAATCACTGAGAGAGTCTCGTCGGAGTTCGCAAAATACTAAGATAAGCCGGAATTTCGGGTACCCATTCTTAATTTCTCCGAGCCGAGCTTCCTTTCATCTCCACTTGCCACACTAAACCCTCCTCCTTCAATTCGATCTGTATATCTTCATTTCCTGGGAAACCCATTTTTTGTGGTGATACCATTCTCCTAAAAACTCGTAAAAATGCAAGCTTTTTTTTTTTTTTGTTGCCATTATAAGGAGTGAATGGCGTTTAATTAGCAAGAATTTATGTTGTTTTTGTTGTTGTTTGTGTTAATGGGTGTTGTTGAATGTCTGGCAGGAGCTGATCCGGACAAGGTTTGAGTTGATGGGAGGGGAGAAATCACAGATCGAACAGTTAAGGATTTGACTTTTGTCACGACGAGGTTAACACTAGCTACAACCTTCTTGCGGTCTTGTGGGTACAGCCACACACAAACACAAAAAACACGATTTATTTATTTATTTATTTATTCTTTTTTTTTTTTAAATACAATACTACCAGTGTTAGATTTAAAACCCCAGAATATCTACACAGTTGCAATTTGTATTTTATTTTTTATTTTTTTTTTTTGTGGTTGGTCATTATCTTTGTGTTGAGCAATAATGTCTGCATTTTCTAGGGTCAGCAAGGCTTTAATTACAGAAAAAAAAAAGAAAAAAAAAGAAAAAAAGTAAACTCTCTCTCCATAGCCCTCACTCAAAAAGCCTTCTTTCTTGCCTTTTTCAGATCAAGCCATGCCACTTTCTTCACCCCACCCACCCATCCACCCCAAGCTAATTAAATCTGAAAGCTTCAGATCAAAGGAGGCCTGCAATTTCTGAGTGAGTAAAACCCCAAATGAAAAATGAGATGATTAGTAGTAATTAGGTTATTTATTAGGTGATGTGTAGTTATTAATTACCCCCATAATGAAAGTGATGCCTGTCTTGTTTTAATGGTTTCTGAAAATATTTGTACTTTAATTAATTGTGGGTTGTGTTCACAGAAGAAGCTGATGAGGATGATGAGGAGGAAGAGCTTGTAATAAAAGAGTTTTCAGAGAGAGCTTTTGAAAGCAGTGCCGCCAGGAAAGAGAAAAAAGCTTTTGGCTTTCTTTCTTTGTTTTCTCGTCTTCTCTCCTCTCTAGTGTTCTGACATTTCAACGGGTCCTGAACGTGATAATATCAATCCAATCAATCAATCCCCCACAACACACAAAACGTATACGTATGGGGGTTTGTATGTATATGTATACATTACACCACAAACCAAAGTACTACTGCGTAATCATCATCAATGCAAAGGACACCCAAAACCCACCTCTATAATACCCCCTCTCTCTCTCTCTCTCTCTCTCTCTGTAGCTGAGCCCTAATTTCGATTCTTGAAACCCAGTGCACGAAGTCTGATTAAAGAGAGAGGTTTTGGGAAAGGTATGAAAGTGGTATGGAGATGGAGGAGATTGAAGCTCATCAGGGGTGTAGTAAGTTCCAAAGAATCGGAAATGGGAATGGGAATGGGGCGAAGATAGCCCACAACGGAGATGACCCGTACCCGGACGAAGAAGACGACGGGGAGCTCAAGAGGGGCGGCGGCGGGGCCGCCGCCAGAGGATTGAATATTAGCAGTAGCCATGGCGTGGGGGTTGGGAGCCTCTGCGGGTGGCCTTCGTCCTCTCGGATTGTGCGGGTTTCCCGGGCTTCCGGCGGGAAAGATAGGCACAGTAAAGTACTGACATCAAAAGGGCTGAGAGACCGACGGGTCCGCCTCTCGGTCAACACGGCTATACAGTTCTACGATTTGCAGGACCGTCTCGGGTACGATCAGCCCAGCAAGGCGGTGGAGTGGCTGTTGAAGGCCGCGGCTCCCTCTATAGCCGACCTGCCTTCTTTGAACGCTCCCTTCGCCGAGCTGAGCGACGAGCGGAGGTCGAGCGCAGGCCTGCAAGAGCAAGAGCAGGGCGACATTGAAATGGAAGGGGATCACAATATGCTGCTCTTATCCAAGTCTTGTAGTAGCACCTCCGAGACCAGCAAGGGGTCGGGCGGAGGCGGGGGCGCGGGTGCCGGCCTCTCGCTCTCCCGGTCCGAGGGTCGGATCAAGGCCCGGGAGCGTGCCCGCGAGAGGACCGCCGAAAAGGAGAAAGAGAAGGAAAAGGAGAATACTAATGACACCTCGTCCCACCACCACCACCACGAGCACCACGGTGTCTCCGCCCGGCCCCACTCCCACCCCAACCACCACAATTTAAACCCAATTTCTTCCTCGTCCTTCACCGAGTTATTGACCGGAACTACCAGTCCTAGTAATGTTGCTGCTCAAAGAGACACAAACACAAATTTCTTTGCTAAATCTCCGACCCCCATGGATTATTTCACTAGCGGCCTGCTATCCCGCCCAATGGATCATCACCACCACTCTTCATCCTCGGCCTTTCCTGGGAACATTATTCATATGACGAATCCTAATAATCCTCTACCTTCTTCGGTGTCTTCCCCGTTGTTCAATATGGGTGGAGGGGAGCTTCAGCACTTCTCCTTTGTTTCAGACCATTTACCCGCCCCTGCCGGAAATAATGGCAATCCCCAACAACAAAGCACTAACAATGAGTACAACCTAAGCTTCAGCATTTCGCCGTCTTCTTCATCTTCCGGCCTTCCTGCCGGTTTCAATAGGGGGACCCTTCAGTCCAATTCTTCTTCCCCGTCTCTCCTGCCTCATTTCCAGAGGTTTCCTCCCTTAGACGGATCGTCACCGGGTTTCTTCACCTTCTCGGCCGCCGCCCCTAATGCCGACAACCACCATCAGCACCACCAATTTCTGCCCCGATTCGACGCCCGTTTGCAGCTCTACTACGGGGACGCCCACCCCGCCGCTCGCCCCTCCGACCACAAGGGAAAAGGAAAGAATTGATTTCCGTTCACTGTCACTTCATCTCAACCCTCCATCTTCAGACCTGGTAAGCTCGCTCTTCATCATTTTCCTGTTTCCCTGCACGCCTTGAGCTTTTTTTTTTTTTTCCATGTTTTAAAATTTCAAGGTGCTTTTTTGGGTTTACGTGTTGCAGTACCATGAACTGGTTCTTGATTCTTGGTTTCACCAAAAGTGGAGTCCATTGGTGTATATATTATATTTGCTGAAATCTAAATGCTACTGTTGCCTTTATGGATACCTGAGAATAGGGATCGGCTGGCTGTCTCTTTGTTTGTTTCCTTCTTTGAATTGGTTCCCTTCTTCCTAGCATGTCTATGACCTCTGCCTACTGGCCAGGTGTTAATTACTTACAGGATTAAACTCCACTTTAACAATGGCACACCCTAAACCTAAACCTAAACCTAAATCATCCTCCCTTTTTTTAAAATCCCAATTCTTTTTGTGTGTCTCCATAACAGTCTAAAATGGGGCTCAATAAATCTGCCCTAACATCCAAATTAGGTCTAAAGTATTGGTTCTTTCGTGGGGTAAATAGATGTTAATTAAAGAGATATAATAATAAGTTTTCTTTTTATGATCAACTTATACCCGGGTAGTTTGTTTGTCGCCTGACTTAAAGGTCATGACAGGAGGCGGGAGTGAGGTCTGGATTGGATCCTTGTGCGACATTCTGCGCATGTGAAAATTAAGATCTGACCAGTGGGTTGATTGCACGACTCGCAATTTACCTCCTTAATGACTCTAAGGGCAGGGTCTTGTGGGCTTAAGATTAATCCGGCGATGTTGGAATCACCTAACTAAAAAAAAAGGCTAGGGCTAAGTTTTTAGTCATACTAGAAGATAAAATGATGAACTTTGAGGAAAAAATAAAAACATGTTTGGCCTATTGTGTACCCTGTTTTGAACATTATTACCTAAGACTTAGATGGGAGTATAGGTCTAAATGAAAAAGAATCTTATGATCTTATTAAACAATATCTACTAGCTAATCATTTCTTAAAATATGATATATGAAATGATCCTTAGAATTGTTTAGGTCTTCATAAGATCTCAAAAGATCCTGGTGATCCTTAGAAGTTCATGACTGTCAACTCAAAGATCATATCAAACTTATAAGGAAATGAATCCAACTTGTCACTTTTTGTTTAAAATTACAAATTTATACCACCTATGCTCTCAGTTTACATGGTATTTCTGCTTTTATATTTCTATATATATATATATATATATATATATATATATATATATATATATATATATATATATATATATATATATATATATATATATATATNTTAAACAATATCTACTAGCTAATCATTTCTTAAAATATGATATATGAAATGATCCTTAGAATTGTTTAGGTCTTCATAAGATCTCAAAAGATCCTGGTGATCCTTAGAAGTTCATGACTGTCAACTCAAAGATCATATCAAACTTATAAGGAAATGAATCCAACTTGTCACTTTTTGTTTAAAATTACAAATTTATACCACCTATGCTCTCAGTTTACATGGTATTTCTGCTTTTATATTTCTATATATATATATATATATATATATATATATATATATATATATATATATATATATATATATATATATATATATATATATATCCTTCAAAGTGGTTTGTTTATCAAGAAAAGTAATCATATGTAATTTTTGTATGTAGAAATCTAGAGTAAGGTTTCTGAGATATCATGGGAACATACCTAAGATGTCTTATACAACTCTTGAGTTCTTCATAAAGAAGTTTATATAAGAAATGGAAGGAATTGTAATTTACATCAATCTTAATAGTCTTAGTTCTCTTTAGATACTAGTGGATTAGATTTTTGGAGTGTAATGGTCGGGTGGGTTGGATGCGTGTAAGGGGGTGTTTGGCAATGAGCTGATAGCTAATTAAATTAGTTGATAGTTGATATATGATTGTGTTAGCCGGATCAGGTTTATAAATACTTCTATCGTGTATACTTTTAACATAACACTTTATATAACTTTATATACATCATTTAATTTACTATTCAAATGGTCAAATTGTTTTTTGGTTTATTTTTCTTTTTAACATTTTTTTTTAATTTTTAAATTGAACTTTTTGTGTATTTAATAAAACTTTTAAAATAATTTTTAAATATATAAAGTTTACTCCGTATTTGCTAATACTAAATCAAATCAACTCATACAAAGAATCATCAATTTTTCATTCTTTTGATAATGTTGTTTATCAGCATGTTAGGAGATGTAATATATGTTCTTGTTAAAGGCTATTGGTTCTTAGGTTGGTCTAGAGCCTTTGAAATTCCTCCCTACCTCCTTGTATTTGTGTCTTATTTTTTTAAAACCCCTGCTTAATTGTATTGTTGTTTTTAAAAAATAAAATAGTTTTTGTCAGCTTTTGTCAACTAAACTAAGAAACACTAAATGATCTAACTTGCAATGCTAATGTAGATACCTACATATATGTATGTGTGTGCTGGTACTGGTTCAAATGCGGCTGGTGCTTCCCGTGTGACCGATGCGAATTCACCATTAGGTATGTAAAAAAGTACCACACACTGTTTGAAAATGCACCACACACCAAAAAAAATGCACCATGCCGCATCACACCTAATGGTGCATTTCCGAATACTTTGTGTTGGCATTTATGCGTACCTAATGGTGAGTGATCGCACGGAAACATGACCTTGTGTCTGCTTATGTAGAAATAGTGAATATTAGTGTAGAGGTAAATATATGTGTGCTTTATTAATTTTGACATTATTTAAGAAACGATTTATGGGCATTAAGATAGATACTCGAGGGTTGGAGTTGGGATAAGCAATCGGTTTAATAAGGTGAGTTGAACAATAAATGTGGAGGATTTTGATCCAAAGTTGTAAATTAGGAAAGAATGGTTCCAAAACCAAATAAAGGTATTGAAAGAAAGCAAAATTTCTTTATTCTCATAATGATAAGTCAGCATTCACTTTAAACTATTGTAATAGTAGACTTCAAATTATTTTAACTTTTTTTTCCTACTCTCATGATTACTATGTTGCTCATTTTATAAGCATAGGAAACTTACTTTTATGAAGGCCTTTAATTTTATCTGCTTTTTGATATAATTGGCTTACAAGAACAAGCAATATTCATAAAAGAAAAATAGCCAAAATAGCATAATATATAACAAATCCATCCCTTTTTTTCCTCATGATAAGCTGCATAACAACATATGATTCCTTGTCTGCATATAACAACCTTTGATATAAACCTAATCAATTTAAGAATTGAAAATTGATCAAAGGGTAATGAAAAGTTGCAATTAGTGAAGTAGGATTTTGTTGAGTTCTTATATTGCGATTTGTTCCTCTCGTCACAGTTCACAACCGATTTGATTTATCTATCTATGTTGAGTTTTTACTCTGAACTTGTGAATTCTTTTTGATACTTTTGAGTTTGAATATGCAATCGTGCCATACTATTATCTTTTGTTGCATATATAGTACAATCCTGGCAACCTTAGCATATCATATATGATGCATAAACAAATGCTTATTTCATTAAAGATTGCGAATGCTGAAGCGTTTTCTGATACATTGAAGCAAATTTCATTGATGCAGGCAGCAGGTAAGTGAAGATGGAAGTGTGAAGGGCGGCGCTTATTGTAATGGTTTGTGAGATGGCATTTTATGATCCATTACAAAGTGAAAATATTGTGAGGCACCCAAAAATATAGATGTTGTACACTCCAGGCAGGCAGGCATATGCATTTTGCTAGTTGCTTTTATGGCTGGCTGTTTGGGTGGTGCCCAGTGCCCAGTGCCCAGTTTGTTATTTTTGCTGAGAGATCAGATGATATGTTAGTTTGTTGATTGAAACATTATCCCTTCCCATCCCCTCCCAGATTTCGATCTCTGATCTGTGTTAGTTTCGATTTAAGTGTGCATAACCGCCATCAATTGATCATATCATATGCTACATGTTCTTTCAGCATAATCTTTTTTTCTTTTTTTTTTTGGCAAGCTTCAGCATAATCTTCTTGTGTGTGTTTGTTGAATATGCATGCTACTTTCATGTGATTTTATCTTAAGTCATAGCTTATATGGGAATGGGATGGAGAAATCTAACAATTCTTTTGCTATTTTAAGGTATTTAATAATCTTGGAAATTATTTTCTGTTTTTGTTTTTATTTACGTTTTTAATAGGGATAAAGTAACATGATCCAAATTTGTTACAATACCCCGTTTGTTTTCTTTAATGAGATTGATAAAATCGTTGGGTTGGGTGGATCCCGCTTGCGGTAGGTTAGGTCAAGCTTAATAATACAAATATGGGCTAAGAAAGTGGGCTTGGGACTTGCAAGCACAAGCAGGCTTGAGAGAGATCATAATGGGGATTGAATTATTGGATTTGTATGTTCAAAGGTTTAGGAGAAATACCTTGAGTTGTAGCAGTTCTCTGTTTCACACCTCTTGGATGAGAATACCACTAGTTATGCCGTGGATTGGGTCCAAAAACAACGCTTTTTTTTTTTTTTTTTTTTTGCTAAACATATTGGCCTGAAATGTGGAACACAAACTCTACATTCACATACACTATACTTTACATTCACAATTTGTAAATTTCACATTCACATATTATAGGATTATATGTTTAGTAACTATATTACCACTGTTATGCATTCACACATTCAAAACTGTATATTCATAGGTCATATACTCCATATTCACAACTTAAGAACTCCACATTCACACATTACAGGGCTACAAGTTGCTAGAATTTCTTAACTCTATTACAGATTCACACATGCATAACTCTACATTCACGATTTCTATACTCCATATTTACAATTTGAAACCTCCATATTCACACATTTCTGGGCAACTCTACATTCACACAATCATAAGTCTACATTCACGATTTCTATACTCTACATTCATACTTTGAAACCTCTACATTCACACATTTTTGGACAATCTATATTCAGCAATATGTTTACTATTTAAACAAAAAAAAAAAAAAGACAAAACGACGTAATTTTGGACCCAGGTCCACCTTGCAAGGTGGACCTGGGTCCACAGCATAATTTGCGTGAGAATACACCACCCTATAAATACAAGCTAGATGACATATGATATATTAAAACAAGTTTATATATACCTCCCACTCAAGACCCTAACCTTCAAGCTTCCTAATATGTAGGATTCCATATTTGATGAATATTCTATAACACTCCCCCTTAAGTTGGAGGATTGAAACAAAAATATTAATTATGCCCAACTTGTTACACAAATAACTAACTCGCGTCCTAGTTAGGACATTTGTGAATAGATCCCGATTCTCCTATTTTTACGAATTCAGTGGAGATTAACCCTCGTTGTATCTTCTTACGAACAAAATGACAGTCAATTTCTATGTGCTTGATTCGTTCATGAAATACCGGGTTTGATAAAATATGAAGAGCAACTTGATTATCACACCATAACTTTGCAGGAATCGAAACTTTTAAACTAGTCTCATTCAAAAGGTTGTTTATCCACATCACTTCACATGTTGATTGTGCTATCGACCTATATTCAAACTCTGCACTCGAACGAGAAACCACGCTATGCTTTTTACTCTTCCACGAAACCAAATTACCTCCAAAGAAAACACAATATCCAATTGTTGATCTTCGATCCTCTTTGGATCCTACCCAATCAACATCCGTAAAACACTCAATCTTAGTGTGACCATGATTTTTATACCTCTGGTCGCCTTCTCCAGGAGAAGGCCGAAGGCAACCTCTGGCCGTATTCTTCAGCAAGGGCGACCATCCTCGCCGGAAAATGCGATCAGCGATTACCTCTGTCGTCATTGGAATTTTTCACCGATCACCAGAAAAGTCGTCGCCGGTGGCTGGAATAAGCAAATGACCTGTTAACAATGTTAATTGTTTTTTTTTTATCGGTTTAGTAGCTTAATTACTTTGTTTTACTTTGTTTTTTCTGAGTTCAGTGGCTTATTTGGAACTTATTTGAGTTTGATTGCTTAATTGCTAATTCCAAATAGTTCGATGGCTTATTAGTACTTTTTCCCAAAAATAAATAACCATAATGCAGATACCAAGTATCAATTACTGAAAGGTTGATTTAATTTATAAACGAGAAAGATTTGTTGTATAAGTACCATATAGTGCAACACTTTGCACATGAGTTAATACCTCCAATGGTCCTCCGAGTATTAGCGATTTACCAGATGTGGTCCCTCGACTTTTAAATGACCTCCAATGGCCCTCTAAGTTTTAAAAAATAACCACCCGTGGTCCTAGTTCTTAAAATAACTCGAGTTTAAATTGACCACGAGACGTCCTAAAAGGACCATGTGTGGTTATTTTTTAAAACTTAGAAGACCATTAGAGGTCATTTAAAAGTTGAGGGACCACAGCTGATAAATCGCTAAATACTCGGAGGACCATTGGAGATATTAACTCCTTTGCACATTTATCATGAGAAAAACATCCATATCCTACAATATTCACAGGGAGGTAAGTAATAACAAGGGGCAACATTTTTCCAGATGTCTTTTGTACTCTTTAAAAGCATATGCCATTAACTATTAACCAAAGCAGATGTCTATTATGTTTCATTTAAAGAAAAAAGGGGGGTGGGGGTGCAAGGAGACAGATTTCAGCTACTGTAATGGGTAGATAGCACAGAATACATCATGACTCAAATGGGATTAAGAACTCATCTGTAGAAGCATGACTGGCTTAGAGTATGTATTATGTATCAATGTATGTCCAAACTCCAAAGGCAAAATTGTGGTTTTTTTTCTATTTGACTTCCGAGACCGACAGAGATCAACCTTACTCAAAAAGCAGCATTCTTCCTGAAATAGAGATATTTAAATCAACAATTTGGACCAAAGATTATATTAAGGTAAATATGCATGCATATCAATGGTGCCGGCATGGACATTTTAAACCATACCAGAGAAAGACACATTCTTATAGATGAAAAAAAGGGAGACTAATTTCACGCACAGATTGCTAAGGTCCCTCTTATTTTACACTCTTTCGTTTTCACTCAATCCATCTCGAATTTGATTCTTCTTACCCTAAACCCTAAACCTATAAAAAAGTCTAGGCGAAAAAAATTGAATGGTTTATGGATCGAATAATCACTTATGAAAGATCAGGTGCGGCATGAAGAATCGCTTATGGTTCATGGTGCGAGATGACACTTTAGCCTTAAATTTATAATGCATACTATCTAGTTAGTTAATTAGTATGTAATAATTATTACATAATAATTTGGAAACTTAAATATAATTAACAAAAATTTGTAATTAGTGTATATTAATAATGAAAAATAATTGTTTAATTATTAGAAATCATAAAAATAATGAAATTAGTAATAATTACATAATGACTACAATTTTTTGTACTTATATAAGATTAGTAATTATTTTTTTAGTTGTAATATAATATGATAAAATAATTTATGACTACTTTAATAATAATAATAATAAATAATTTATTTTTTAAGGCAATAAAAAATAATTTTTAGTCAAATTATTTATAAAATAATTTTACTTATTACGTAAAAATTCAAGTAATAAATAGAATAATAATATGCTTGCAAATAAAAGAGTGATAAATTGTTGTGTTCATATTTATGATTCATTTAACAATAGCAAGGCTGAGTTTTCACAAGTTAACCACAATGTTTGTAAACAGGCGTAAATCTGGCCAAATGATGCAAGAAGTTGGTATGCATTGGCCAAAAAAAATTTGTGACAAGTTATCACAAAGAGAGCAACATGCGAACAATGCAAATATCATAGGTATAATGATGCCATTGGATTGTACGCGCCAATGCTCTTGATACTGAACACATTTCTGAATGCCCTGAAGTTTATTTACGAGTAAACTTGACGAATGGTACATGTAAATGCAGAAAGTAGTAAGATTCACAGACCACCCTTAGAGTTGGTAACTGACCACCAATTTACACCGTAATAATTTTGCGTGCCAGCATTAAAACAAAACTAATGAAATTCAAAGATAGAACATATATATGTGTGCAGGGATGCTCATCTGTTGGAGCAACTTCTTGCAACAACACATATATGTCACAACCATTGGGTCTACAAACACGAATGCACAAAGATAAAAACACAAACTGGGAAAGACAATGGCGAGAAAAGAACTTCTATTTCCCTCCATAAATAAGAAACGAGTAGTTGTTTCATCTAACAATACAGTAGCATTTATAAAGAACAAAGCCAATGGTAGCAAGAATCGTGGATGACTACCACAGTTTATAAAGATAACAGCAAAAGCAAGTTCTTATAAGTCGTATTTGTAAATTATATGCAAAGACATTTAGAAGTGGAACAAATCAAAAACCGAACCAGGAACACTATGTTAGATTGTATGCAATGCAAACTTCAAACAAAGAATCTATTAACATTTAACAGTCCAATGAATAAGAAAAAGCACAAATGGCCATTGATTTTTTTGCAACACATATAACAGTTGAGGGAAATGCAGCATCATACACATAAAAAAAAATGTAGTATGAATCAACTAATTGATTCGCAGATGCAATACTTTCAAATGCAACAATATAATGTTATCCATTAATGTTGGCCAAGGGCCAAGTCCAGCACTTTGCCTCTCAAAAATGTGATGGTGGTCTATAAGGAAATAAAATTGCGTCTTCTATGAGCTATAGTTTTTGCGGTGGCCAATAAACGGCCATGTTTGGTGGCTAGGGGGCCTCCATCCAATACCATGTCTCTCGAAAATGTGATGACGGTCTATAAAGAAATAACTAAAGTTGGCACTTGATTCAAACAATTCAAAATTCATATAAGTGCAAAAAGAATGGCATATTATAATTAACAAGATAGGATATTCACTCTCAATCAAAAGATGGATACCTCAGGGATTCATATCTAACAGCTACTTGCTTATTGATTATGTGGTTGGAATGATTGAAGTGTCAGAATGAGTTCATCTCCAAGAAGGTCCTCCCCTTCACCAACATCCTAGCAGCTGTTCCATACGGCTCCTCAAAAGCCGAAGCTAACCAATTCCCATCAGACCCAAAAACATCTTCTCTGGGCACCTCACTAGGCCTAATGGCCACCAGAGTTGCCCCTTTCAGCACCGTCCCATCAAGCAACTCCAAACGAGGAGCACACCAAAATAGCGTGCTCAGTGCTGGCAACTCCACAGGTATCGTTGCGGCCGAAAGAGGCTTCACCCTTATACACAACACACCCTGCCCATCACCATCGCTCAAGATCAAACTATCCAGAGCCTTGTGCTCTGAGATAATCGGCGTAAGCAAATAACGCCTAACAGAAGCCGCAATCGTGGAACTTATTCTATACACCACACGAAATTTCATGTCCCGGCTAACGTAAAAGGATTCAGGAATGGTCCCATCGTCATAGTTTGGAGTCACCAACGAGGAGGCGCCAAGGATAACGCAGTAATCGAGCGTGGAACCGAAATCGATTCTCCACCTCAACAAAACCCCTTTCATCAATTCCAAGCTCGCCGCTGGGCAGCTCGATCCGTAGAGACTTGATTTCGTTAAAATTCTTCAAAACCTGAATTGGGGGCGAACAAGCGTCGGCACGCCGGCGAGAGTTGGCAAAGAATTGGGTAAAAGAATCCAAGTATTCGATCAGACAATATATGAAGAGAGTGAAGAGAGAGCAGAACCGGTTGTCGGTCTTGTAGTCCACGGCAGCAGAGGAAGAAAAATCATGGTCGGCGGAGATAACGCGGTCGACACGAACGACGACGTTTTCCACCTGGGAAACGAGCGAGTTAAAACGCCTGGACACTACGCCGCATCGGCCGAGAGCTTTCACGTCGGCGATCTTGTTGAAAACCAGGACTATGAGAGAGTCCGGCATTCGGTCGAAGTGATCAACCGGTTCCGGAAAGATTCTGCAGTTCAAATCTGTCCGGGAAGAGCCCATTTCCGTATAGACTCCGATATCCAGTGTGTTATACATATCTTTCTATCTATATCTTTATATGAATAAAGATAAAGAGATGTATTAGAGGGAAGAGTTCGCGGATCTAACAGAAAGGCCATGATTTCCGAGAGAGAGATCTTAGAGATTCGCCGGCGAGGTTGAGAGGGTTTGAGAATGGTGCATACGTGGAGCGGAGTGATGGTCTCAATGTGTGGCGTCTTTTCATTGTCTCATATAGGTAGGCAGTAGGCTAAGTGTGAGAAAGTACTATACTAGAGAAATAAAAACTAATCTAGCTTTATATTTGTCAAAGTTTAACGACTTTGGCATGCATGCATGCATGACCTTGGTCCACGTCTATCGCGAGCAGAACTCGTTGCTGATTTTTTGGCCTAGTTGGCTATGAATAGTAGGGTGGATAGAATGTTTTTTGCGTCTTCCCCGATGGGCTGTGAGAAATTAGCTCACGATGACTAGATAGGGGTTGTTTATCTGCGTCTCATTCATGAGACGGTGTAGGCTGCTTCTCTTTTATCAGCCGGGGTCCCCCTCCTATTGTATTCCAAAAAAAAAAGAAAAGTTTAACGACTTTAATTAGGTTTTAAAATAAAATGGGGTGATATTTTTTTTAATTATTATAAATTTTATTATACAAATTTAAACACTTAAATATGTAATTTTAACAACTAAATATGCAAATTTGATAATTTTATAAAATCAACGAAAAAAACTAAATTTTAAATCTAAACCGTAAATGTTATACCCTAAGTAGTAAAAGGTGAACCACTAAACCAAACAAAACAAAAAATCAGTCATTAACTATAAAATTGAAAGCCTAAGTGTAATGCACTTTTTATATTTTTACAAGTGCAATATTTTAATATTAAATGTACAAACTTGGAAAAGTTTGAGAATTGCACATTTTAGTGTTCAAGTTTGCATAGTAAAATTGACGATAATTACGAAAAAAATTTCTAATGAGAACCACTATCCCATGAGTCCATGAGAAATTGAGAACTAATCTAGTACATTAAAATATTCCATTAGTCCTTCAATTGTACATTTTTAATTGTACTAGTCAATATTTTTTTTTTTTTAACTCTGGCGAAATATACTCTTATTTTTAGAAAAGTTAGGATTTTTATCCTTCTAACGACAAAATAGTGAATCCATGAACATAGGATTTAGCAAAAACATAAATTCAAATGTGATTTTACAAATAATACCTATTAATAAAATTTAGAATATGAACCAAATCACAAATTTTAAAAATAAAATTAGGGATGTTTTATGAACATCGGCAACAAATAAAGATTTAAACAATTAAAGCTAAATGATTGATGAACTAAAAATGATTTTTTAAAATTTAGGTTATCTCGTTCGTCGAACTAATCCTAAGCCTACAAGACCCCGTCCCTATAGTCTCTATAATCAATTCACCTAATTTGCCTCTAGTCATAATCGACACAAAGTGATGTGCTGCAGATTGGGAGTTGGTGGTGGGTGCCGGAGCAGTGACGGTGGCGCCAGTCACCGTATGCTCAGAGGAATTGGTCGACATCGTTAGGTTGGGAGAGAAAAGAGGGGAGTCCTAACGCTAACTGATACCAAATGAGATTATCAGAATTGCATTAATTCAAAACAATAGAATAATACAGTCCTATATGACTAAGGAGACACAAAACTCTCCTGTACAATAGAAAGCTAAGTCAAGATATTTTACACCATACATTTTACTAAATACAAAATATAAATATAAATATTAATACTAATATTATTTACAATGACTTTAAGTCAGGTGACGAACCAACTATGCTAAGCTTCGAGAGCAAAATGAATTATTTTTAACTAGTAAAAACAGTAAAGTTGGATACAGTGATTAATTATGTAATTTTAAAAAATATTAGGGGTGTTAATGCATTGTCGAGAAACTTAAACCCTCAATTTGAAGCCAAAAATGTAAAAGGACAAAAAAAGAAAAGGAAATAGAATTGTTGAACCCTAAATCGAGTAAAGTTCTTCTTTTTATCTCTCATTCCTTTGCCAGAGAGCTGGTGCCGCCTCGCCGGCAATCATACACCGACGAGTTCTCTACATTGGAGTCGCCGGGCGACTAGGAATTGAACAAAGATAGGGTTTTCAGCGAGGGCAAGAGCTCCGGCGACCCAAAGGCCCACTACTTAAACTGTTTGCTCCGAAATGTAATTTACTCAATCTTCTCCTCTTGACATTCTATGCACTTGATTCTTTATTTTTATATTTTCATACTCTTTTGATTTTAATGAAATTTGCTTGTTTGTGTTTAGTTGTAAGGATTCCCCATTTTAATTGCGGTTTGTAGGATCGAAATAATTAGTGGTGCCAAACAATTTGGAGCTTTTGATTAGACTAGAATACTGGTTGATTAATGCTCTACCTGGTGTTTTAGATGGATATATCATTAAACACAATCATGGAATTCAATGAAAATGCCATAAGAATTACTACTGATAAAAAATGACTTTTCTTTCTAAGTCATTCTATTAATTCTTCTGCTGTTTTTTGTATCAGTTATTCTTTAGTCTAATTCACCTGCCAATTCCCACAATTTGTTGTTTGGTTGAATAGTGTGGGCCTTTTACCTTTGCTGATAATATTTGGAATTGATACATTTACACTGTTAGTTTGAGAATTATTGCCTTCTCATACTTGTACAGTATAAGGAGTATACTTAGAGGTTCAACTGGGGGGTGTGGTTGAGTGGAAAGGACTCATTCATCCTTAACCAAATATCAAGGATTTGATCCTTGGCTTTGGGTATGGAGTGACTTTAAATCTCCATTAGAGGTGCTTACAATTCAGCGAGGGAATTAGTCATTGTGTGATTGTGTCCGCCGGTGAAAACTCTGGTACACCCAAAAGAAACAGAGAGTTAGAGGTTATGTTGCATAGGTTTAGATGTTTGTTAGTTGGTTTTGACTAGGATAAAAAACTAGCAAGTTTGAATGTGCTTGTGATGATTCCTATGTTCCCGTGTATTTGTCGTTCGTTTCGGCATTGCATATTCAAGGAAATATTAAGGTGGTTAGATAACTACTATCTTAGATTCCTCCTTATTTTCTTGTTTATTATCTTCTGCAGAGTAATCTTTGCCAGAACAAGCTTGAGTGACATCTTGAGTTCGAGACTTTTATCCAATTATAACTTTTGTGAATGGACACCTTCCAAGGAACAGGCACTCCCCAAGTTCAGGATGTAAGCTCGAGTGGGCCTGAGCAAAACAACTCTACCGGTCATGTGGCCAGTGTCAAGAAGCTCTTGCATCGTAGAATGTTGGTTGGTGTCAATGATGGCCGATTCTTTGCAGGCTCATTCTATTGCCTTGATAAGCAAGGAAACATCATTCTTCAAGACGCCGTTGAATACCGTAGCACCAGACGCTCTTCCCCTTCCCCGATAGAACAGCGAGGTCTTGGTCTCATTCTCATCCCTTTCTCGTGTCGGACTTCATGTCATGTGGATTGCTCCATTGAAGAACAGCTGTCTCTCGTATCCTTGCATGAGCAGAATTCATAGTAGTGAATGCAGGTTGCTCTCCAACAAATCTTCAAATTAAACAATTTTTTTTTCCCATTTCTTTTTTAATTTGTTTACAGAAATCTTCAAATTAAACAATTTTCCCATTTCTTTTCTAATTTATTTGCAATGTGTATATGACAGCAAGACATTGTGGCTTTGTGTTTTCCTGTGTATTGTAATTGTCCTCCAATCTCTACCAAAACTCTTATGTAAACATTCCATATTTGCTTTCAATATACTCATAATGCCTTTGGTTAGGTAGTTGCATAATTACTTGATTAGTGATCACAAAAGTTATGCTTTTTCCTTTTTTGATACAATAAATTCTTTTGAATTTGAGTTTCCATTAAATATTATTAGGAGAAGGGTCAAATAGGCACTTCAACTATACACCAAAATGTAATTAAATTCTCTTAACTAAAAACAATTGAATTAGATACTTTAACTCTATATTTTTATGTAATTTAGCACTTAACTTTTTAAAATTTGTGCAATTAAATTAATTTGCAAGTAATTTAAGTTAATAGCAGGTAAAAATATTGAATGAGATGATCTTGCGTTTGGAAAAAATCGTCACCGAGGTTCGTAAAGTTAAATACTGATGGTAGATCCCAAGAACGAATGAAATTTTAATCAATTTATTTGAATTAAAAATACATTTTTAAAATTTTTTAAAATAATTTTTAATTAAAAAAAATATATTTTTACCAATTACTTAAAGGTATCTTATTAATCAACTTAATTTCATTAAAATGATGAATTATGTTATTTAATTATAACTTTTCTTAATTTAGAGATTTAATTGCATTTTGACTTAAGAGCCTATTTAACCCTTATCCCAATATTATTTCAAGAAAAACTATTCTAAAGTTTCATTGCATTCACAATATTTGAACCCAAAACCACTTAAAGGAGAATCAATTTCTTTCTACTTAGATTAGGGGTGGGCAAAACGGTTCGGGTTACCCGAACCGAACCGAAGATGTTCGGTTCGGTTTTAAACCGAGCCGAAAAATCGATCGGTTCATGTTTTAGAAGAACCGAACGGTTCGATTTTTAACCGAACCGAAAAACCGAAAGATTTTAAAATTAAATATAAATATATATTATATATAATTATAAATAAATAAATAAATATATATATATATATATTATAATTAATAAATAATATATATATTTCAAAACTAAGAATGAATTTGGAAATTCATTCCAGTAACTGGAATGAATTTCCAAATTCATTTCAGTTTTATAATTTAATTTCTAGTTTTATTTTTTAGTTTAATTTGTTTGAATTGTTAATTTGTTAGGTTGGTATTTATTATTTAAATATTAGACTTTGGATTTGGGTTATGTGATGTTTCATGTATAGTTATTACGGTGCCCCGCTAAGTCGCAGCGCCCCCGACCGCCTTGTCGCCTAAGAAATGTTAAAATTCGGGAGTCGTAAACCGAACCGAATTAAATCCGAACCGAAACCGAACCGTTTCAAACCGAACCGAAACCGAACTCTAATGTTAAACCGAATGGTTTGATTTTTTTTTAAATCGAAAAACCGAAACCGAAACCGAAACCGAAAAAAACCGAACCGAAGACCGAAACGCCCACCCCTAACTTAGATCATGGGTCATTAGACTTATGTTTTGAAGTTGGCATAGCTTGAATATTTTAGTGTCACAACCATATTGTTAAACAGTGGTCAAACGGCATAACTGTGATTCTCTCAAATGATACTACGTTATAACAGAGTCAATAGCACAGTGTACAAGAAGCATGTTAAGGAGCATATCCCTTTTTTTTTTTTTTTTTTAATAATGGGAAAGGAAGAAAATCTCCACAATCCTAGTAGCAAGTTGGCTCCATAAATGAACCCACCTTGCTAATCCATTCTCATATTGTCTTCATTCCAAGGAGGATCCATTGCAACATTCTGGATTCAGTTCAATGATCCATCAAAGTAGCAAATACACATAAACACAACACAAAATAAACCAAACAATTTTTTTTCCCCAAAAAAAAAAAAAAAA